>NW_027555958.1:40352154-40503610 GCF_003287225.1 Phascolarctos cinereus
TGGCCTCAAAGTCTTTCCTTTAAAAAACAAGTTTTACTAATGCTTTTAAAAATGCTATTTTTCTTGATATCTTTTGCCTAGCAGGCCATCTTGTGTAACAAAAAATTAAGAAGAAAATGGGATGAAAAGGAACGCAGTTCAACAAAATCAACCAATCATTAACCTTGTCTGATAGCATATGTAATATTCTGTACCCATAGCCCTCCACCTTGGCAAAAAAAAAAAAGTGGGGGAGAGAGCTGCATTTTCTCAACTCTACTCTCTGGTCAAGCTTCATCATTATAATCACACATCCTTCAGTTTCGTTGTTATTGCTTCTGTTTATTTACACAGTAATGGTCATGGTGGGTATTATTTTCCAGGTTATGAAGGCTTAACTCTGATGCCTTTTGTTTTAATACTATCATCATTTCCATAAATGCTTTCCTTCCCCCTTCCCATCTAGTAATGAAATTCTCCCTTGTAACAAAGAAAATCAGTTAAGTCAAATATAATGACCTCATCCACCAATGAATACAACATTCTGCCCCGGTCCACCCCCACCTCTCTCTCTAGAGAAGGAAGGAATGTTTCTGGCATCCTCCTACTCCAGGGCCGTCTCTGGTCTTTCAGTGACTCTGGCTTCAGCTTCCTTTGTGTGATCCTTTCATTCACCTTGCTGCGACTATTGTGAATATTGTTTTTTCAGCCCTGCTTCCTTTCTCGGTATTTTTCTACTACAACATACTTTATTTATGATAAAGTAGCCAGAACTCTCTGTGGGAAAATGAGGTAGAAAAAAGAAATAAGCATTGTCATCCCCATAATGCCCATTTCTATGGTGTTTTGAGGTAAGTCTTAAAGTGCTTTCCTACCTCAGCCCTATGATATATTTGGTGCAATTCTTGCTGCGGCTGCTGTTGTCATCATCATCATCATCATCATTATTCTAATTTTATAGAGAAGGAGATTGAGACTCAAGAATGTGAAGGAACTAACAAGTGGTTACCTAGTGAGTGTCAGATCTGTCTGAATCTGGGTCCTTCCTGACTCTAGTTTCCTATACCACGTCCTGTCAGCCCACCTTGGCCCTAGGGGTTGTTCAGTCATTTTTCAGTTGTGTCCAACTCTTCATGACTCCATTTGGGGTTTTCTTGGCAGAGATACTGGAGTAGTTTGCCATTTCCTTCTCCAGTTCATTTTACAGATGAGGAAACTGAGGCAAACAGGGTAAGTGACTTGCCCAGGGTCACACAGCTAGTAAATGTCTAAGCCAGATTTAACTCAGAAAAATGAGTCTTCTTGACTCCAGGCTGGGAGCTCTATCCACTGTGTCATCTAGCTGCCCTTGGCCTTGGGTAGGGCTATAGAAGAGAGTATAAAGTGCTTTCTAAATTCATCTAGCGCTACCAACACTCTAAAGCAATTGTCTTAAACTTTGCTTTTTCATGTCCCTCCCCAACCTGCAAGTGTCTTCACCTCTTCCTTCTTCTGAACCCCATCCCTGGACTCCAAGATTCTACAAATCCTATGCCCAGAACCTGGTGGCAATCAGCAGGCCCCTATTTCTCATTACCATCTCAAAGGCCACATACTATGTAAGTCAGAGACAGACAGACAGACAGACAGACAGACAGACAGAGAGGCAAAGAGACAGAGAGAGAGAGAATCAGAGATAAAACAGACAGATTAAGACATGGAGACAGAGAAATAGATAGAAAGAAATAGAAACAGAAACTGAGAAACAAAACACAAAAGAATTTATTTCTTTTGTTTCTGTTGACCAATTTTCATTTAAACTAGGACCTGGTGTCTCTTAAGTTCTGAAGACACTACCAGGGATTCACATTCAAAACCCAGGAGGTGATAGACCTCTCCCTAAAGTCACTACCACCATCTTCTCTGCAGTGTCCCTGGCAAGGCCCCCTCTTCAGCCTCAATGCTGGGGTCACATTTCTGTTTTTTTCCTTGCTTTTTGACCATCTAATATGGGGTCATTCTCAAGGAGCCCTGGGGGCTCCTCTGACTGAGATAATCCAATGAAAAAATGGATAAATGCAGAAAATCAAGATAGAGACAAATACTGTCCATTTTTTCATCTATCTCAAAAACTATTTTTGGTCAAACAAGGAATGTATTGGGTGGGATCAGAGAGTAGGAGTGGGGTGACTCCTGTTGCTTCTCACTAGTTATTCCAATTTACAATACACCTGACTGCAATGAATCTGGTGACATAAATGAAGATTCCTAAGTCTGACAATCTTCCTATTAGAAACTCATTGTCCAGCTGTGGGATCTAATCATTAACAGCGTAGGCAAAGACATGGAGATAAGTGATGGAATGTTGCATACAGCAACAGCGAGTACAGCTGGAGCATAGTGCATGATGGGTAGTAATATATATATATATATATTAATCTAGATAGATAGATAGATAGATAGATAGATAGATAGATAGATATAATCAGGGGCAGCTAAGTGGCTCAGTGGATAGAGTTCCAACCTTGGAGTCAGGAGGACCTGAGTTCAAATCTGATCTCAGACACTTATTGGCTGTCTGATCCTGGGCAAGTTACCTTCACCCTGTTTGCCTCAGTTTCCCCATCTGTAAAATGAACTGGAGAATAAAATGGCAAACCACTCCAGTATCTTTGCCAAGAAAACCCCAAATGAGGCCACAAAGAGTCATACATGACTGAAAAACAAGCAATAAAAATATGTAATCATCCTGTAAAGATAAACTGAAGCCAGATTATGAAGGTCGTCAAATGCCAAACAGAAGAGTTTGTTCTGGAGACAATGGAAAGCCACTGAAATTTTTTGGGCAGGGGACTGACATGACCAGACACCTGCCTGAGGAAAATCAATCTGGCAGCTGCTTGGAGAATGGATTGCAGAGAAGACAGACTGGATGCCAGGAGACCAATTTGGAGTCAACCGAAATGTTCCAGATGAGATGTGATGAGGGTCACATCTAAAGTGACTGTGGTATCAGTAGAGAAAAGGGGACAGATGGAAGAGTTGTTTCAGAAGTGGGATCCACAAAACTTGGTCACTCAGTGGATTGGGAGTAGGAGGCATGGGAGTGAGAATGATGAATGAAAGATGACTTCTAAGTTGTGAGCATGGGTTATTAGAAGGATGAGAATGACCTTGACATAAATAGAGAGTTAAGAGGAAGGATGGAGCTCGGGGATTCAATGAGCTCTGCTATGGACGTGCTGAGATTGAGGTGACTATGGAATGACCAGGACAAAAAAAATGTCCCCTAGACAGAGATTTAGTGCTGGTGCCCAGGAGAGAAAAGAGGTCAGCAGGGGGGAATGCAAAAACCTAGATTTCTCCTAATGTCTACCTCTTTATGCAGATTATGTTCACTGGTAATTCTGGATTCATCTTTCCAGGCAGGTCTATAAGGCACTGTCCATGGTCTTGATCATCTTGGGCTATGTGACCAAATAACAATATTCTGGGGAAATGATTCACCTATTGCAGAATCCTGGCTCTGGAAGTGACTTCGAGAGACCGTTCAAGTCATTCTCCTGCCTTTCCACAGCACAGCACTGTACCTAAACTACTTAAGGAAAAAACAGGCACCTGTTCTATTATCTGAAGGTTTCTAGAGTAAGAGATTCCAAAATTACTCACAGGTAGTGTCTAACAATCCGCAGAGTCAGAAAGTTCTTCCCAGGATCTCCAACTCTTGTTACAAGGTCGGTACAAACTTCCTCATCAGCCTGCATTGTGGAGACAGAGGCCCATCATACCTCTCCATCTTCCCAAAACCACTTACAATGATCTTTAGCAGGAGAGGAGGAATACGTGACACACAGTGGGGGCTTAATTAATATTAATTGAACTGAATTGAGTTGAACACATAAAGGGCTCTGACTCAGAGAAGGAAGATGACAAGTTTCTCATCATCATCTTTGTGCTGATATCCATCTGAAAGAGAACTAGAGAATCAGAACCTAAAGCTGAAAGAACCTGATTTAGTTTCATTTTACAACACAGAAACCTGAGTTTAAGAGAAGGCAGAAGTGGGCAGCATGTTGCAGTAGAAACAGCTCCAGATCTGGAGTCAGAAGACCTGGGTTGGAAACTCACAGTATCATTTACTCTCCATGTGACCTTGAGCAAATGGATTCTGTTTCCTGAGCATAAAGGGGTTGGAGTACACTAGATCACCTGTAAAGTTCCTTCCAAATCTAAATCTTATCCTAGATTTCAGCTCTCCCCACTAATCATTATGACCATGGGCAAACAACTCTGTCTTTCAGAGCCTCAGTTTCACTATCTGTAAAATGGCAGCTCTACCTAAGATTATGATGACCTCAAGATGACCTCTGAGAAGGCTACATGATTCCAAAGCAAAAGCACGACCATCACTCCCTAGTTTCCAAGCCAAGGAAAGAAATTTTCCAGGTACAGGGCTCTCCCAAAAGCTCCTGTTTATATTAAAACCATTCAATTCTCCTCTTAGGCATCAAGGAAGATCCCTCTGTGGCTTTAGTGATAAAACTGAAAAAGTCAAAGTTACCTAGAAATATCCCTTAAATGTCCCTACATTTCTTCATGGCATAATTTAAATAGAAATTACCTTGTGACTCTGAAAATCCAAAGTTAATCTTATTTCCCCAACTCCCAACCAGAACCACACAGACTCCGAATCTGAAACTGGCCAGGATTTAAAGGTCTCCATAATCTGTCTCCCACCTGCCTTCCTGGCCTTATTTCAAATGACTGCTCTTCCAGCCAAACTGAAGGGCCGGCTCCTCAGTAAGCTGGACACTCCTGCTTACCCTCTGTGTATTTGCATTCCAAGCCTGGAATGCCCTCCCTCCTTGCCTCCATCTCAGAATCTTTGTCTTTCTTCTAGGCTTTTCCTTCCAGAGTTATTTGTGGTTCCCCACTCCCTCTTCAACTTCCTTTGTAGCATGAGGTAGTTTGACAGAGTGAATGGAGAACCAGCCTTAAAGACAGGGAGACCTGGGTTCAAGACCTACCTCTCACATGTACTGGGCAAGTTACTACCTCTCAGTGCCCTAGGCTGCTGTCCCAGATTATGAAAGCACTGCTGCCAACCTGCATTGATAGAAGAGTTTCCTCACCTGGAAGTTCTCTTCTGAGAAAGACATTTCAGGGGACCTTCTCCATATATTTATTTGTATGCTGTGTCACACACACACACACACACACACACACACACACACACACACACAAATCTTATTGTGAGAGTCTGCTTCCTTTGTGTCTTTTTATCCTGTGGTGTGCCACAGCATCTACCACATGAGTAGCAGTTGATAAATATTTGTTCAGTTGAATTGTCATTAGAGATTGGAAGAGCAATTCAGTTCAATGGAAAGAGATTCTTTTGGAGTCAGAGGACCTGGCTTCATATTCTGTCTTTGTCAACTCTATGACCTTGGACAAATCACTTAAACTCTCTGTGCCTCGGTTTCCTCATCTATAAAATGAGATTGATCTAGAAGGCCTCTGACATCTTTTCCAAATCTAAGTTTATGATACTTAGAATTCATTTTATGGATATGAAGGCTAAATTCCCACAGCAGGTAAGTGGGAGAGCTGGGATGTGAATCCATGTCTGTAGATTTGAAAGTCCAGGGTGCTCTCTGTCACTCTGTCTCTGTCTCTATGTCTGTCTGTCTGTCTGTCTCTCTCTCTGTCTCTCTCTCACTCTCCATCCCTCCCTCTCTGCCTGTCTCTGCCTCTCTATCTCCACCTGTCTCTGTCTGTCTGTTTCTCTCTCTCTGTCTTTCTGTCTGCCTCTGTGTCTCTCTGTCTGTCTCTATCTCCATCTGTCTCTGTCTTTGTCTCTCTCTGTCTATCTCTGTCTCTGTGTGTCTCTGTCTATCTATCTGTGTCTCTATCTCCCTCTGTCTCTTTCTCTCTGTGTCTCTGTCTTTCTCTGTATTTCTGTCTCTGTTTCCATGTCTGTGTCTCTGTCTGTCTCTACCTCCATCTGTCTCTGTCTGTCTGTTTCTGTCTCTCTGTGTCTTTCTGTCTGCCTCTGTGTTTCTGTCTCTATTTCTGTGTCTGTGTCTCTCTGTCTGTCTCTATCTCCATCTGTCTCTGTCTTTGTCTCTCTCTGTCTCTCTCTGTCTCTGTGTGTCTCTGTCTATCTGTGTCTCTATCTCCCTCTGTCTCTTTCTCTCTGTGTCTCTTTCTCTGTATTTCTGTCTCTGTTTCCATGTCTGTGTCTCTGTCTGTCTCTATCTCCATCTGTCTCTGTCTGTGTCTCTGTCTCTCTGTCTCTGTCTCTGACTGTCTCTCTGTGTCTCTATCTCCCTCTGTCTCTGTTTGTCTCTGTCTCTCTGTCTCTCTCCCACAGTCCCTCCCTCCTCAGACTCTACAAAGATCAACAGCTCCTTCGTGGTGTCCAGGAGGAGCTCATCCTCTCCACGCCCACACTTCCCTCCACTGTCTCTCTCTCCCTCTCGATCTCAGTCTCTGACCTAATTGCCTCTCTTCTCAGCAGATCTGGGAGAGGATTTATATAACTCGCTGAGGGCAGTCGTGGAAGTCAATTTGAAAGACTGCTTTCACACGTAAGAACTTAATGCTACACCAGCCTTCAAGAAAATGAGCTTCAAGCCTTCCCAGGGTTCCTTTATGCGGCAGGGAGGGAAGAGCTGGGGGGGGGGGTCATCCTCCCTCCCTCAGAACAGAGAGGAGAGAATCTGCCTGTGTCTGTGCTCACTCCTTCCAAGTCTGGCCACCTTCCTATCTCATCTCCAGGTGACACTGAAAGATTAGTCGCTTGAGGGGAGCTGAGCTGATGACTGAGAAATTTCTTGTGGTTTAATTTCTCTTTGCAGCTTGAGATAAAGGAAAGAACTCTGGACTGGGAGTCAGGAGACTTGGGTTCAAGTCCTATGAGCAACACATAATAGCTATGTGACCTTAGGCAAGTTGCTTCCCTTCTCTGAATCTCAGTTTCCCCCATCAGTAATATGGACATTCAGAACTGGAAAGGACCATCTAGCCCAACCTCTTCATTTTACAGATGAGGAAACTGAGGCCAGGGAAAGTGAAGTGAATGTGAGGTGTTTTGCTTTTGTGAAGACCTGTATTTTCATTATTGTGGGGAGGGATGTAACTTAACCATCACCTAGTCTTAGAAAGTTACCTGGGGTACTGAGAGGTTAAATTACTTACCTAGGGTCACACAATCAGTGTGTGCCATAAGCAGATGGTCAAAGCATCACTTCTACCTCCATCACCACCTCCCCTGATATTCTGAAGACCCTGAACCCAAGAGGCTTAGATCCTCCAGACCCCTGGTCCAAATTCTAGCCTAGCCTCTACAGTCATTATTGAAGGGAGGAATCACTATGGGGAAGGGGCCCATCTTCCTTGACATGACCAGCATCAACTGCTAATGAGGACCTGCTCTAGGATGGTGACAGTGTCAGAGAAGAGAGAACTGTCATAAAGCTAGAAATGGCAGGACCTGGCTACAGATGGGGCAGGGTGAGAAAAAGTGAGATGTCATGGATGGCACCTAGGTTGTGAGCACAGGTGACTGGGAGAATAGTGATACACTTGACAGCAACAGAGAAGCTTGAAAGAAGATAAAGTTCAATTCTGGATATGTTGAGTTTAAGATGCCTACAAGGCACCTAGTTCCAGGTGTCCAATAAGCAGCTAGGATTACAAGACTGGAGGTCAGAGACAGGTTAGGGCTGGACAAACAGATCTGAGAATCATCTAAATAAAGATAATTGACCCCTAAGACCTGATGAGATCCCAGTGCTTTTTTCATTCATTCATTCATTCATTCATAGGCAAGACTTGAACCCAAGGCTGACTGACACTAAGGCTGGTTTTCTATCTTCTAGCCATTCATGTCTTTCTTAGCGGTGTTTAGGAGAATCAAATGAAATGAAGATTGGGCAAGTCCTTTGAAAACCATAAAGGAAATAGCCAGGTAAGAGATTTGAATCATCACCCTGAACTTAAATCCCAGTCCCCTAGATGGGCTCAGGCCTTCTTTCTGCCTTATCATTCATTTAGCCTCCAGTACAAATTAATTTACTAGAGTCTTTCCCTGGGAGAAGCTAGCTGAGAGCAGGGTTTGATGGTGGGGAGGAAGTTAGAACAGAAGAGTACTGGTGACCTTCCCAGTGAAGGGAGAGGGGGTATATAATAAGAAAAAGAAAAGTACAGACAGCTGAAAACAAATTTCACCCCATTCAATCAATCCAAAGAATAGAGAAACATTTATTCAATAGATAAACATTTGTTAAGCACCTACTATGTGCAGGCACTGTGCTAAGTGCTGGGGATACAAAAAGAAGCAAAAAACAGTCTCTGTCTTCAAGGAGCTTATGATTTGATGGGAGAGACAACATGCAAACAAATATATACATCACAAGGCATACACAGGATAAATAGGAAATAAGGGGAATTATTATATTTATTATTATTAAGAGGAATTAAGAGGGGTTGGGAAAGGTTTCCAGTAAAGACTGGGAAGCAACAGAAGATCAGAGCTTCAGAACTAAGAAGACCTTAGAAATTATGGAGTCCAAACGCTTCACTTTACTCCAAGGAAGGTGTAGTGACTTGCCAAGGGTTACAGAGTGTGGAAGGGCTGGGATTTGAACTCAGGACCTCTGGCTCCAAATCCAGCATTCTTACTCCTGTTTCATACTCCCTCTTATAGGAAGATTTAATAATTGTTTCCAGGCTCTTAAGATGCCCCACCTTTCTCTGAAGGCTAACATGAGAGATCTGAGCAATTATTGTCCATCCCCATGAAATAGAGGCAATTGGCCTGAATTACAGCAAGAGGACCTTGGGGTGGGCACAGGGAAGAACTGAGGTATCCAAGGGAAGTTTAAGAATCCCTAGGCCTGGAGACCTTTTGAAAGAAAAGGCAGGAAAGAGTTGAGAAAAGCCACTTCCCTTTCCTTTTTTCAGAGATGGAGGAATGGGGGTGTGGAATATGGTAAATAGGGGTGATGCTTGATTTTCCTGAAATGCTTTTTTCCCCACTTCTCTTTTAAATTTTCATTAAAAAGAATGGCTCATTGGCTAGGAGAGTTGGAGGCTATATTTGGAAATAAGTATTATGTAAAAACAAAAAGGGGGGATTTTAAAAAGAGAATCATTATCCAACTGTCTTCAGTTGCTTGGGTTACATTGGGAGTGCAATGGTCAGAGGGAGAGGGTGAGCCAAATGATCTGATAGCATCTTCCAGATCTGGAATTCAGTGATTTCATAGATTCTATCCCCACCCCATTGTTCCAGATTTAAGGTTTAAGTAGCAACTCCCTATTGAGGTCTTGCTATGGACTCAGTGCCCACATCCAGCCCCAAGTATTCCCCTCCCTAAACCCAGTCCTCACCCCAAGAGACTCAGAGATGGTAGGGAGGAGGAAAACAGCTGCAAATGGTTCTGAACAGACAGGAAGTCTGAGTAGGTGCTGTAATCTGACCATCACAACCAGAGCTCATAGCCGACACCTTTTATGCCTCTGTCTCTCATCCGGTGATGGAGTCAGGAAATTAACTGGGGAGTAGAGATATCACATGTACCAGTCCGGAAATTCAAAACTGCAGCAAGGAGGGTGGGCAGGAGCTGGGAGAATGGTGATACTGTGCCAGCAAGGGAAGCAGAGGCTATGGCAATAGCAGTGAGATGCAAGGATGGAGGGATCTGGAATTGCCTTTGCAGGAGGCAATGGGGAATATTCTTAGGTCTGGGAGAGGGAAACGGAGATGAGGAAGAGCCATCCCTATGTGCCTTCTTTCAGAGAAGAGTGACCCATACCTGGGGTCCAGCCTCCCAGGAATGGTTTGGCCAGCTAGGATAGGGCTTCTCACCCCAAACAGAAAGCCTTTTACCACAGGCTAGGCAAGCTGTTGGAGACATTTAAGCACCTGACCTTCATTTTTCTGTCTAACTTCCCATCCAGCTACAGAAAGAACGAATTTGATTTAATTCCATTCAACAAACATTTATCAATCACTTACTACATGCCCAGAGATGTGCTAGGCATTGGAGACAAAAGAAAATAAAAGGAGTCCCTGCCTTCAAGAAGTTTACATTCTACTAGAGGGAAACAACATGTACCCAGAGTAATACAAAAGACACACAATGTAGTTTACACAGTGATACAAAAGATACACAGTGTAGTTTACACAATGATACAAAAGATACACAGTGTAGTTTACACAATGATACAAAAGATATACAATGTAGTTTCTGGAGATGGGAGGGGGACTTGCTCAGGAGAATCAAGAAAGGTTCTCGTAGGAAGCAGCACCTGAGCTGAGCTTTGAATGGAGGGAGGGATTCTAGGAAGGTGAAGTAAAAAGAGAGAGCATTTCAGGAAAGATCCCTGTGCAAAGTCCTGGAGGTGAGAGTGCCTTGTACTCGGCACAGAAGCAGGCCAATGTAGCTGTAATGTAAAGTGGATGAGATAGAGTAAGGTGAAATACGCCTGAAATAAGTCTCTTTGGAATGAGGTTGTGAAGGACTGAATTTTTTTTTGAGGCATTTGTGTTTTATCCTGGAGGTGATAGGAATTGCAGGTGCTTCCTGAGGAAGGGAGTGGTATGCTCAGACAGGCTTGTGCTTTAGGAACAGCAATTTTAATATCTACTAATAACAATAAGGATTGAGTCATTTAGCAAAAAAGAAAAAAGGGAATGTGATGGCCCTGGCCTCTCATTTTACCGAGGAGGAAACAGAGGCTCAGCAGGAGGAAATGAGTGGCCCAAGGTCATACAGCAAATTAGTGGCAAAGTTGGGGCCACTAGGTGGTGCCATAGGGCACAGAGCGCTGGACCTGGAGTCAGGAAGACTCATGTTCATGAGTTCAAATCTGACCTCAGACACTTACTAGCTGTGTGATCCTGGGCAAGTCACTTCACCCTGTTTGCCTCAGTTTCCTCATCTGTCAAATGAGCTGGAGAAGGAAATGGAAAACTACTCCAGTATCTTTGTCAAGAAAACCCCAAATTGGGTCATAGAGAGTCAGACACAACTGGAAACGACTCAACAACAACAAACAGAAGCAGAGCTAAGACTGGAATTCAAGTCTCTGATTCCCAGGTGTGTATTGTCTCCTGAACCTCATGCTGCCTCTTTTCTAGGTCCACCTCCTTCATCCATTCATTATTTGGGCAGCTTGGGAGAAACCAACAGTCTCTGTTTCACCCTTCTTACTTCTTCTCCCCCCACCACCTCCCCTCATCCCCTCATTCCCACCACCCCTGCTAGCAGCACTAACAACAGACAGACCATGCTGTGAGGTAGTCCTAGTCTCCCGATTGGTGTCAAAGATGCAGGAGGAGGGAAGAATGTGAAATACAAACTGACCATTCCTGTTTTACAGACTCTGGCATTGTCCTCACAAATAACAAGCTCTAAGAAACAAGTGGGAGGCGTCAGGGTAGAGTGGAAAGACAACCAGATTTGGAGCCAGAGTCCAAACATCAAACCCTAGCTTGCTACTCCCTGTGTGACCTTGGACAAGTAACATAGCCTCCCAGGGCCTCAATTTCATCTACATAATGTAGAAATTTGACCGAGATCGCCTCTAGCATGCCTTCCAGATCTAAATCTATAACCTTTAATGCCCTCTCCCTTCTCCTCCCCTCGCCCCAAGCCACAGAACCATTTACAAGCAGGATCCACAGGCAGCCTGTTCACTGCAGAAGCCATGTACCTTGAACTCCCTTGTAAGTGGGCTCGAAGCAATCTCTAGGACAGGACCAGCCCTACATGGCACCCCTCTCCCTTCCCTAGCCTGCTCCTCTCTTAGCTATGAGCATGGTCTTGTCTCCCTGCCCCATGCCTTCCTATCTTTTCATCAGTTCTTCTACTTCAACACTTGCACACACCCTTGTCATCTGCTGCTGACTCGTTATCTCTTTAATTCAATGATTTTCTGCCTAGTTGGTTCCCAGTGCCCCAGTAGCCCAGCTGACAGCTTCATTAAAGGCATTTGTGGTTGGCGCCTCTATGTCCAGCCAAGAGCTCTGGACATGTGTCATCACTGACCCTGCATCCTCTTTGTCATCTTCCCCAGCCTCCCCTCCCCAAATAGCATCTGGACAGCCTGAGTTCAACCTCCATGGTGTGCTGGCTATCTCCTTGCAAAGTGATGACCACATGGCCCTCTATCTTCATCTCAAATATACCTTTCCCCCATCTGCTTCAAAGCTCAATCACTGCTTGGGTCCTCCAGGGTACAAGACAGGGGCAAAGCAGTTCCATTTGGTACTCCAAATATCCCCAAACATAGCACCCAGTGAACACACTGAATTCCTTCAGACCAACACTTACCTTGGGCCCAAATGGGAAGGGAAGCCAGGAGGAAAGAAGGAAGGAAAGAAGGAAGGAAGAAAGGGAGAGAGGGAGGGATGAAGGAACAAAGGATTTTTTAAAGTACCTACTATGTGCCAGGCACTGTGCTAAGCATTTTACAAATATTATCTTATTTGATCCTCACAACAATTCAGGGGTGTAGGTGCCATTATTATTATTCCCATTTTTTACAGTTAAGGAAATTGAGGCAGGCAGAAGTTAAGTGGTCTGCCCAGGGTCACATAGCTGGTAAGTGTCTGAGGGCTAAATTTCAACTCAGATCTTCCACTGCACCACCTAGCTGCCTCAATAGACATAAAATAGGGCATGAAAGTATTATTAGCTCCATTTTAGAAGTCAGTAAATCAAGATCCAGAGAGGTAAAGTCACACAGCTATCTCATGACCAAGTCAGGATCTAAGTCACGCCATTTTTGATTCCTCTTCCAGCGTTTTTCTAAATGTACAAAGAGACAGAAGCAGTATGGTATAATTGATAGAATATTAGTCAGCTCTGCTGTTCACCATCCATGTAAATGTTGGCAAGCTCTTTAACTACCCTGGGCCTCAGTTCCTCCATCTATAAAATGAGAATGTTCAATGAGACAGTCTAAGGGCCCTTCCAGCTCTAAATATATGATCCTATGACCACTGCTTCCAGAGTTTGCATTGACGAACTAGCCTTTAACAAGGAAGGCAGAAGAATAGGCTAAGGAAAATCCAATTTTGAACATCAAATCCCAAGGGGCACCAGGGAATGAGAGATTCTAGGAAGGACTAGGGAGATATGTAGAAGCCTCAGTCTGGAGCTCTAAATGCCCCACATGCCCTCTCCTCAGACCTCAAGAGAGTGAGCACAAAAGATTGCTCAGGACCAAAATCCAGGTAGGAGTACAGCTCCATTCCCCACAAAGGGGGCCACCAATGGATGGAAAGGCTAAAGCCCCAGGCCCCAGCACTTAGAAGGATAAATAGGGCAGACAGCAACTGATGTCTAAAGGTCCCCAGGGATGGGTCATTTTGAGGACAGAAAATGCAGTCAATCAATAAGCTTTTTTTTTTTTTGCTAGACAATGGGGTTAAGTGACTTGCCCAGAGTCACGTAGCTAGTAAGTGTTGTGTGTCTCAGGCCAGATTTGAAGTCAGGGCCTCCTGACTCCAGGGCTGGTGTTCTATCCACTGCACCACCTAGCTGCCCCTCAATAAGCATTTATTAAGCACCTACGATGTGCCAGGCACTGTGCTAGGTCATGGAGAATACAAAGAAAGACAAACAGTCCCTGCCCCTCAAGGAGCTCACAGTCTGATGATGAAAATGACCCCACAGCTGCTGCTGGTGGTGATGGTGATATTGATGGCCATGCTATTCACCATGGTGTCGACAATGATAACTATGCCATCTTTCTCAGGCTTGCCATGTCCTTTTGTCCTTCTCTCCACCAACGAAAGGAATCCTCAAGTTATTTACTGCAGGAGTTTTATTTAGACATTCTCATCCTTACTGTACATTCTTTAAAGGTGAAATAAAAATACCTAAGTGGGGGGAAGGGTTTTTATCGATATCATAAAAGCCATTGGCAGACATCTCCCCTGGAATGGAAAAAAAAGCAACATAAAATTCAGCGGTGACATTGTTCAGTGAGGATCCTAGCCATCAGCCTGGCGTGACTTGGAAGCTCCAGGGGCTTTTAGGAGACAAGGGAGGGAAATGGAGCCATCTCTGCAGATGCAGAAGATATGGTGTAGTTTAGTGGAAAGGACGCAGAGCTGGAAGTCAAAAGCTCTGGGTTTGAATCTGTGCTCACCACCAATTTGCTGTGCAACCTTAGTCAAGATGGTCAGCTTTTTGGACATTGAGTTTCCTCCTCTGTATAATGAGGATTGGGCTAGATAAAAAGTTTTTAGCCTGAGGGCCACGAGCTTGTTTTTTGTAATGTTTTGGTAACTGTAAATATTTGAAATAATCCATAATCCTATGTATTTCCTTTAAAAATATTATCCTATGAAGGAGTCCATTGACTTCAGGCTACCAAAGGCATCCGTGACACAAAAAAGTTAAGACCACTGGACTCTATGGTCCCTTCCAGCTCTAAGAGTCTATTCCGTGATGTAAGATAGATTATTGGAAGGAACCTTCAGGGTCTAGTCCAACCTTCTCATTTTACAGATGAGGAAACTGAGGTCCAGAGAGATTCCCTTCCTTCCTCTGTTGAGTATTTCCAGTTTATTCTGTGTATAATTTATTTGCACATAGCTGCTCGCATGTTGTCTTTCCCATTAGACCCTAAGCTGTTTGAGAGCAGGATTGTCTTTTGCCTTTCTTTATATCTTTTGTTGGTTTTGTTCATTCTTGTCAGACTCTTCATGACCCCATTTGGGGTTTTCTTAGCAAATATCCTGGAATGGTTTGCCATTTCCTTCTCCAGCTCACCTTACAAATGAGGAAACTGAGGCAAGCAGGGTTAAATGACTTGCCCAGGGTCACACACCCAATAAGTGTTTGAGGCCAGATTTGAACTCAGCAAGATGAGCCTTCCTGACTCTAGGTTTGGTGCCTTATCCACTGTGCCACCTAATTGCCCATGCACCACCTAACCTAGCACTTAGTATAGAGCCTGGCACTTAATAGATGCTGATAAATATGTATTCATTAAATGACTGATTATGTGATTTGACCACAAAAGTTTGTGCCAATGGATTCAAACTGAGGTCCTCTGGCCGTGGCTCCAGCAGACTTCCAACCACTCCACCCTACTTCAGAACGTCTGAAAGCAAACTAGGAGCATCTAGGAGGCTTGGCCATGGGAAATGATGTCCAGGGGCCTTGGCCATTACTATTCAGTCAATCCCATCTCCGTTGTTTATCATCTGTGTAAACTTGGGTAAGTCGCTTAACTCTTTTGGGCCTCAGTTCCCTCGACTGTAAAATGAGAGGGTCAGGTTAGATGGTCTCAGATGGGTTTTTTTCTATTTCTAGACCTCTGATCCTATCCATATTCCAATGTAGAAAAATGCATCAGAGCAAGGTGTCATTGCCAATCCCATTAGCCCATGGTGGAGAAGGCTAGGACAAGGCAGGGCTGGGGATGGACATGTCCCTACATTATGTCCCAGACTTCACTGCTCAGCGAGGCCAGGAAGATACTGGTAACTTTCATGCAGCTGTAGCAGCAGCCACAAACAGCCTTCTCAGGATACAAATTCTAGCCCAATGCACCATGAGCCTATTCTAACAGGAGGAAGGAGGGGAAGACTGTTTCTCTGGAAATCATAGCTCACATGCACATGCATGCATGCACGTGCATGCACACACACACGCACACACACACACACACACACACATCAGAAACATCTGGTCAGGGAGTAAGGCAGGAAAGCAGAAAAGATCTCAGAAACCTACCCCCTCTCCCAAACCCCCTAACCCTCCTACCTAATCAGTGAACACTGTGTCTGGTTTTTCCAGTTTCAGTTCTCATATCCTCACTTGTCACCTCTAAGCCATTTTTGCAGCTGGCACCCAGGGGTTAGAGGCCGAACTGCAGCAGCCATGTGTGCCCATTAATTTCTTAATTTCTTTACTTCTTTAACATGGGAGAGATTGGAACACAGCCCAGTGGCAGAGTGGGAGAGAAGGAATAAGGAAGGCAATGAGGAGTCAATCTAAAGGGAAGGTAGTAATTGGCATTTTTTGGAAAATAGGCTTTGGGGGAAAGTGGAGGGCTTGGGAATTTATACAATGAAAAGATCACTTGAGTGGGAATCAGGAAACCTGGATTCTTGTCCAAGCTCTCTCCTTTACAAGTTCTGGGCAAATCACTTCTCTCTGGGCCTCTGTTCCCTTCTCTGCCTGCATGTCTTGCAGAATTATATGTATCAAGTGCTTTTTTTAAATTGTGAAGCACTATACAACCATGCCATCAGTATTATTCTCATAGACCTCTCTCTGCCCATGATATTCTATTTCCCTTGTAAGTCTCATCTGAGTAGTGATTTAAAAGTAATAGAGAAATCAGAGTCAAAAAAGAGTGGTAAAACCACCATATAATTCAGTTTTAAATGCCTTGTTTTTCCCCAGACCAAGAAAAGGCAGCAGCAAGTTTGGAACATAGCATATTCTTAGAGTTGCCTGGTATGCTGAAGGTAAAGTGACTGCCCTGGTCACACAGCTGGTCCATATCAGACACAGGACTTGAACCCAGCTCCCCCTGACTCTGAATTTGGCTGTCCATATAATACTCCTCTGCCTCTCCAAAATTTCTTTAATCTCAGCTTAAATGCTGCTTTAAAGTCATTTTCTCTGGCACCAGCTTGGGTTTTGTAACTGGAAAGAGAATAAACCTCTTTCATAGAATGTAATTCATGCCTTATGTCTCCCCTACTCAATTAAAAGGTCCTTGAGGTCAAGGGTGAAAATGGCATCAAAAGATCACTGAACTGGGAGATCTGCATCTTCTGCGTATTTCATGTCACCCAGTGCCCAGCACAGGACTTTGCAAATAATTCATAGTTCTATAGCTTTTTTTGTTCATTTGTAGGTAATTGGGGTTAAGTGACTTGCCCAGGGTCACACAGCTAATAAGTGTCTGAGGCCAGACTTGAACTCAGATCCTCCTGACTCTAGGGCCAATGCCCTATCCACTGCACCACCTAGTTGCCCCTATATTTCTATAGTTCTTTAAAGTTTACAAAAAGGACTCCTCATAACCTTAAGAGACATTGAAGAGATATTGAAGGAAGGAAATTAACTTGGATGTGAAGGGGACCGTTAGAGGCAGATTAATGAAATGTCTAACAGAGGCAGATGTGACATAGCATATAGAGGGCCAGCTTCAGAGGCAGAGTTCTAGGTTCAAGTGTAGCCTTTGACACATACTAGCTGTGTGACCCTAGATAAGTCACTTATCCTATCCTCTTAGTGACCCCAGACAACTTTCTTTTTTTCTAGTTGTTCTTAATAATATTTTGTTTTTCCCAATTTCATATAATAATAATTTTTAACATTTTCTTTTTAAAATTTTGAGTTCCAAACTCTCTCCCTCCTTTCCTTCTCCCTGAGATGGTAAGCAATTTTATATAGGTTATACATGTGCAATCAAGCAAAACATTTCCATATTAGTAATGTTGTGAAAGAAAACAAAAAAAAAATAATAAAGTGGAAAAATTGTGCTTTGATCTGCATTCAGACTCCATCAGTTCTTTCTCTGGATATGGATAGCATTTTTCACCATGAGTCCTTTGGAACTGTCTTGGATCATTGTATTGCTCAGAAGAGCTAAGTCATTCACAGTTGATTATTGTACAACATTGCTGTTACTGTGTACACTGTTCTCCTGGTTCCTCTCACTTCACTTTCCATTAGTTCATGTGAGTCTTTCCAGGTTTTTTGGAAAGAATCCTGCTCATCATTTACAACCTGTTCAGCCATTCCCCAATTAATGGACATTCCTTCAACAGCCAATTCTTTGCCACCCCAAAAAGAGCTGCTGTAAATATTTTTGTATATATAGGTCCTTTTCCCTTTTAGGGGGGCCTCTTTGGGATACAGATGTAGTAGTAGTATTGCTGGATCAAAGTGTATGCACAGTTTTACACACCTTTGGGCATAGTTACAAATTGCTCTCCAGAATGGTTGGATCTGTTCACAGTTCCACCAATAGTGCATTAGTGTCCCAATTTTCCCACATCTCCTCCAACATTTATCATTTTTCTTTTCTGTCATTTTAGTCAATCCAATAGGTGTGAAGTAGTACCTCAGAATTGTTTTAATTTGCAATTCTCTAATCAATAGTGACTTGGAGCATTTTTTCATATGACTATATATAGCTTTGATTTCTTCACCTCAGACAACTTTCTAAGACTATAAATTGCAAAGCAGGTGCTTATCTGCATTGGTAAAGGGAGCTTCCTTATCAGGCATTTCCTTAGATCAATTAAATTACAGGTCCAGATTCCAAAAATCAAATGGCAGGCTGAATTCAGGTAAAGGTATGAGAGAGAGAGAGAGAGAGAGAGAGAGAGAAGAGAGAGAGAGAGAGAGAGAGAGAGAGAGAGAGGGAGGAAGGAAGGAAGGAAGGAAGGAAGGAGAAGGAAGGAAGGAAGGAAGGAAGGAAGGAAGGAAGGAAGGAAGGAAAGAAGGAAGGAAGGAAGGAAGGAAGGAAGGAAGGAAGGAAGGAAGGAGGAAGGAAGGAAGGAAGGAAGGAAGGAAGGAAGGAAGGAAGGAAGGAAGAAGGAAGGAAAAGAAGGAAAGAAGGAAGGAAGGAAGAAGGAAGGAAGGAAGGAAGGAAGGAAGGAAGGAAGGAAAGAAGGAAAGAAGGAAAGAAGGAAGGAAGGAAGGAGGAAAGGAAGAAAAAAGGAAGAAAGAAAAAAGGAAGAAAGAAGGAAGTCAGTACCATATCAATCAAACTACCAAAAAATTATTTTATAGAGCTAGAAAAAATAACAACAAAATTCATCTGGAAGAACAAAAAGTCCAGAATATCAAGGGAACTAATGAAAAGAAATTCAAGGGAAGGTGGCCTAGCTGTACCAGATCTTAAATTGTATTATAAAGGAGCAATCATCAAAACTACTAAGAAATAAAGTGGTCAATCAGTGGAATAGGTTAGGTATGCAAAACACAATAGTCAATGACTATACTAATCTACTATTTGATAAATCCAAAGACTCCAATTTCTGGGATAAGAAATCACTATTTAACATACACTGCTGGGAAAACTGGAAAAATATATGGCAGAAACTGGGCATAGACCAACATCTTATACCCTATACCAAGACAAAGTCAAAATGGGTGCAGGCTTTAGATATAAAGACTAACACCATAAGCAAACTAGAAGAGCAAGGAATAGTTTACCTTTAAGATCTATGGAAAAGGGAAGAATTTATGACCAAACAAGAAATAGAGAACATTATGAAATACAAAATGAATAATTTTGATTATATTAAATTAAAAAGTTTTTGCACAAACAAAGCCAGTGCATCCAAGATTAGGAGGGAAGCAGAAAACTGGGCAAGAATTTTTATAACCAGTATTTCTGATAAAGGCCTCATTTCTAAAATATATAAAGAACTAAGTCAAATTTGTAAGAATACAAATCATTCCCCAATTGATAAATGGTCAAAGGATATGAACAGGCAGTTTTTAGAGAAAGAAACTAAAGCTATCTCTAGTCATATGAAAAACTGTTCTAAATCACTATTGATTAGAGAAACACAAATCAGAATGACTCTGAGGTACCACATCACACCTATCATATTGGATAACATGACAAAACAGGACAGTGATAAATGTTGGAGAAGATGTAAGAGACTTGGAACACTGATGCCCTCTTGGTGGGGCTGTGAAATGATCAAACCATTTTGGAGAGCAATTTGAAACTATGCCCAAAGGGCTATAAAACTGTATATACTTTTTGACCCAGCAATACCACTTCTAGGCCTATATCCCAAAGAGATCATAAAAATGGGAAAAGGACTCACATGTATAAAAATACTTATAGCAGCTTTTTGTGGTGGCAAAGAATTGGGAATTAGGGGATGCCCATCAATTGAGGAATGGCTAAACAGGTTATGATATATAAATGTAATGGAATACTATTGTGCTATGAGTAATGATGAGCAGGCAGACTTCCAAAAAACCTGGAAAGACTTACATGAACTGATGAAGAGTGAAATAAGAAGAACCAGGAAAACACTATACACAGTAACAGTCACATTGTGGGATGACTAACTTTGATAGACTTGGCTCTTCACAGCAATGCAAGAATCAAAGATAACTCCAAAAGACTCCCAATGGAAGTTGGTATCCACATCCAGAGAAAGAACTGTGGAGTCTGAATGCAGATAGAAGCAGACTATTTGCTCTCCTTTTCCTTTGTTGTTTTGTTTTATTACTTCATTCTCGTGGTTTCTCACATTAGTTCTAATTGTTCTTTGCATCATGACTAATGGGAAATTATGCTTAATATAAATGTGTAAGTAGAGCCTATATCAGATTGCATGTTGTCTTGGGTGGAGGAAGAGTGGGAGGAAATTTAAAACTCAATATCTTATGGAAGTGAATGTTGAAAACTAAAAATAAATCATTAATTATTAAGAGAGAGAGAGAGAGAGAGAGAGAGAGAAGAGAGAGAGAGAGAGAGAGAGAGAGAGAGAGAGAGAGAGAATTCAATCTATTGCCAAACTTATATTGCAGACTGACCCTTTGTGGCTTTGAGTCTGACTCACAAAAGAGATGAATTAGCCCCTGGGGCTATGGGTTCCTTTTGAGAAAGAGACTCAATAGCAGTTGCAATTTAATAAGGAGGGGTTTAAATTAGGATATATCCTTAGATGTGTGAGTTGCCCTTGCTCCTTGTCTATCCTGTTCCATACCTGTTCCCTGGCTACATGTGATCCCTACTTTAAGACTACATATGTGCCCTCTCTCATAAATAATTTCTCTGACCTGTAGAATGGGAACCTGTGGGGGAAGGAAAGGGTAAGTATATACATGCAGGGATGGTCCTCCTTATTTATCTTGTCATATTGTTTGATTAAATGTCTTTTGCCCTAAAGTATTGTATTCTCTGGTTGGTCTGGGAAAAGAGAAACATCAAGGGGATGTGCTAAGCTATGGTTTTGAATAGATACTGATCTAAACATTTCTTAAGCCTAGAGTAGCTTACAAAATCTCATATGAAGCATGTCAGGTTACTTATTAAAAATCAGATTTGGCTCAAGTAGATAATAACATAATCAGTTAGGTATAGAAATCTAACTTGCCTTATAGGCAGTAGGAAAGGAAAAGGGAAAGAAAAGGGAGGGGGATAGAAGGGAAGGAAAAAGTGGTAAGGGTAAAGTGGAAGAAAAGGGAGGGGCTAATAGAAGGAAGTGGGACTAAGGGAGTAGAGACTGAGGGAGGTGGTGGTCAAAAGCAAAACACTAGTGAGGAGGGAAAGGGAGAAAGGAGAAAGAAAAGCATAAATGGGGGGGAAATAAGATGGAGAGAAAGACACAGAGTAATCATGATTGTAAATGTGAATTGGATGAACTCTCCCATAAAACTGAAGCAGATAGCAGAATGGATCAAAAACTATAATCCTACAGAATGTCATTTACAGGAAACACATTTGAAGCAAAGGGACACACACAGGGTAAAGGTAAAAGGGTGGAGCAGAATATATTATACTTCAGCTGAAGTAAAAAAAGCAGGGGTAGCATCCAGATCTCGGACAAAGTAAAAGCAAAAATAGATCTAATTAGAAGAGATAAGGAAGGAAACTACATCCTGCTAAAAAGTACCATAGACAATGAAGTAATATCATTACTCAATATAGATGCACCAAGTGGTATAACATCCAAATTCTTAGAGGAGAAGTTCAGGGAGTCACAGGAAAAATGAGACAACAAAACTATACTAGTGGGGGACCTCAACCTCCCCCTCTCTGAACTAGATAAATCTAACCACAAAATAAACAAGAAAGAAGTTAAGGAGGTGAATAGAACATTAGAAAAGTTAGTATGATAGACTCTGGAGAAAACTGAATGGGATAGAAAGGAATATACTTTTTTCTCAGTGGTACATGGCACATACACAAAAATTGACCATGTACTAGGGCATAAAAACCTCACAATCCAATGCAGAAAGGCAGAAATATTAAATGCATCCTTTTCAGATCATGATGCAATAAAAATTATATGTAATAAAGGGCCATGGAAAGATAGACTAAAAATAATTGGAAACTAAATAATCTAATCCTAAAAAATGATTGGGTCAAACAACAAATCATAGAAACAATCAATAATTCATTCAAGAGAATGACAATAATGAGACAACATACCAAAACTTATGGGATGCAGTGAAAGCAGTTCTTAGGGGAAGTTTTATATCTCTAAATGCTTACATAAATAAAATAGAAAAGAGGAGATCAATGAATTGGGCATACAACTAAAAAAACTAAAAGAACAAATTAAAAATCCTCAACTAAAACCAAATTAGAAATATTGAAAACCAAAAAATTAATAAAATTGAAATTAAGAAAACTATTGAACTAATAAATAAAACTAAGAGCTGGTTTTATGAAAAAAACAATAAAATAGATAAACCTTTGGTTAATTTAATTTTAAAAAAAGAAGAAAACCAAATTACTAGTATCAAGAATGAAAAGGGTGAAGCTACCACCAAGGAAGAGGAAATTAAAACAATAATTAAATTATTTTGCCCAACTATATGCCAACAAATTTGACAATCTTAGTGAAATGGATAATATTTACAAAAATATAAATTGCCCAGATTAACAGAAAGGAAGTAAAATACTTAAATAACCCATCTCAAAAAAGAAATTGAACAAGCCATTGATGAACTCCCTAGGAAAAAATCTCCAGGGCCAGATGGATTTACATGAATTCTATCAAACATTTAAAGAACAATTAATTCCAATACTATATAGACTATTTGGGAAAATAGGTGAAGAAGGAGTCTTACCAAATTCTTTTTATGATACAAATATGTGCTGATACCTAAACCAGGAAGAGTCAAAACAGAGAAAGAAAATTATAGACCAATTTCTCTAATGAATATAGATGCAAAAATTTTAAAAAAATATTAGCAATAGATTACAGCAGCTTATACAAAGAATAATACACTATGACCAGGTAGGATTTATACCAGGAATGCAGGGTTGGTTCAATATTAGGAAAACTATCAGCATAATTGAGCATATCAACACAAAACAACAGAAACCACATGATCATCTGAATAGATGCAAAAAAAGCTTTTGACAAAATACAACACCCATTTCTATTAAAAACACTAGAGAGCAGAGGAATCAATGGAGTTTTCCTTAAAATGGTAAATAGCATCTACCTAAAACCTTCAGCAAGCATCATATGTAATGGGGATAAGCTAGAAGCATTTCCAGTAAGAGTGGGGTGAAACAAAGATGTCCATTATCAGCACTGCTGTTCAATATGGTACTGGAAACATTAGCTATAGCAATAAGAGAAAAAAAAGAAATTGATGGTATTAGAATAGGCAAAGAAGAAACAAAGCTATCACTCTTTACAGATGATATGATGATATACTTAGAGAATCCTAGAGAATCAAGTAAAAAAGTACTGGAAATAATAAACAACTTTAGCAAAGTTGCAGGCTATAAAATAAACCCACATAAATCATCGGTATTTCTACATATTACCAACAAAGCCCAACAAGAGACAGAAAGAGAAATTCCACTTAAACCTACTGTAGACATTATGAAATATTTAGGTGTCTACCTACGGAAACAAACCCAGGAACTATATGAACACAATTACAAAACACTTTTCACACAAATAAAGTCAGAGCTAAATAATTGGAAAAACATCAGTTGCTCATGGCTGAGCTAATGTAATAAAAACGACAATTCTACCTAAGCTAATTTACTTATTTGGTGCCATACCAATCAAACTACCAAAAAATTATTTTATAGAGCTAGAAAAAATAATAACAAAATTCATTTTGAATAACAAGAAGTCCAGAATATCAAGGGAATTAATGGGGAAAAAATGCAAAGGAAAGTGGCCTAACCTTTCTGGATCTTAAATTGTATTATAAAGCAGCAATCATCAAAACTACTTGGTACTAGCTAAGAAATAGAGTGGTGGATCAGTGAAATAGGTTAGGTATGCAAAACACAGTGGCCTACAGTAAGTTTAGGTTACTATAGTAACCTACTGTTTGATAAACCCAAAGACCCCAGCTTCTGGGATAAGAACTCCTTATTTGAAAAAAACTGCTGGGAAAACTGGAAAAGAGTATGGCAGAAACTAGGCATAGACCAAAATCTTACACCATATACCAAAATAAAGTCAAAATGGGTTCATGATTTAGATATAAAGGCTGATAGTATAAGCAAACTGGGAGAGAAAGGAATAGTTCACCTGTCAGATTTATGGAGAACAAAAGAATTCATGACCAAACAGGAGATAGAGAACATTATGAAAAGCAAAATGGATAATTTTGATTACATTAAATTGAAAAGTTTTTGCACAGTCAAAGCAACCAAGATTAGAAGGGAAGCAGAAAACTGGGAAAGAATTTTTACAACCAGTATCTCTGATAAGGCTCTCATTTCTAAAATATAGAGAGAACTAAGTCAAATTTATAAGAATGCAAGTCATCCCCCAATTGATAAATGGTCAAAGGATATGAACAGGCAATTCTCAGATGAAGAAATTAAAGCCATCTATATGAAAAAAATGCTCTAAATCACTGTTGATTAGAGAAATGCAAATCAAAAAAACTCTGAGGCACCACATCACACCTCTAGATTGGCCAACATGACAAAAGAGGAAAATGATAAATGCTGGAGAAGATGTGGGAAAATTGGAACACTAATACATTGTTGGTGGAGTTGTGAAATGATCCAACGATTCTGGAGAGCAATTTGGAACTATGCCCAAAGGGCTACAAAATTGTGCATACCCTTTGACCAAGCAATACCACTTCTGTATCACAAAGAGATAATAAAAATGGCAAAAGAACCCATACATACAAAAATATTTATAGCAGATATTTTTGTGGTGGCAAAGAATTGGAAATTGAGGGGTTGCCGATCAATTGGGGAATGGCTGAACAAGTTGTGGTATATGAATGTCATGGAATACTATTGTGCTATAAGTAATGATAAGCAGGTGGACTTCAGAAAAACCTGGAAAGACTTGTATGGACTGATGCTGAGTGAAGTGAGCAGAACCAGGAGAACATTGTACACAGTAACGGCCACGTTGTGTGATGACTAACTTTGATAGACTTAGCCCTTCTCAGCAGTGCAAGAATCTAAGGCATTTCCAAAAGTCTCATGATGGAAAATGCTATTCACACCAGAGAAAGAACTATGGAGTTTGAATGCAGATCGAAGCATACCATTTGCTCCTTTTTTTCCTTCTGTTTTGTTTTGTTTCCTCTTTCTTGTGGTTCCTCCTACTGGTTCTAATTCTTCCTTACAACATGACTAATGTGAAAATACGTTTAACAGGAATGTATATGTAGAGCCTATATCAGACTGCATGCCATATTGAGGAGGGGGGGAGAGGGAAGAGGAGAAAAATTAAAATTCCAAAGCAGATGGAAGTGATTGTTGAAAATTTAAAATAAATTAATTAAAAAATTAATGAAGGGAGAATTAGAAAGGGGATCTCTGGACTCATTTAGTGTATAGGATCACAGATCATCAATTTAGGTCTCAAAAGGATTGCAGAGAATTTGTAGTCCAATTCCCTCATTTTACGGATTAGGGGAGAAACTGAGGCCCAGACAGGTTAAATAACTTACTCAATACCACACAAGCAAGAAGTAACAGAACTAGGATTTGACCCAGATCCCCTTACTCAAATCTAGTTCTCTTTCTAAGGAGTAAAACTGAACCAAGTGGCAAAGGTGGGGAGAAGAAAATAAGTCACCTCCAAGAATCTTAAAGATCATAAGATCACAGATTTAGAGCTAAAAGAAACCTCATGAGATAACAGAGCTCAGTTTCATCATTTGACAGATGAGGAAACTAAGGCTGGAAGAGCTTAAATAACTTGCCCAGAAGTACAACAGCTAAAAAGAGTCAGAGGCACCATTTGAACCCAGGTCTTCTGGCTCTTCTGGCTCAAAATCCAGCATTCTCTCCGCTACCCCATGCTGCCTTGAAGGGAGGGAGGGAAGGTATTAACCTTTTTTTGTGTCATGAACCTATTTGGCAGTCTGGTGAGATCAATGTGCCCCTTCTCACAATCCTATTTTAAATGCATAAAATAAAATAGGATTACAAAAAAAAATTATATCGAAATATCGTCAAAACATATATTTTTTAAATCAAGTTCACAGATCTCTAGTTAAGAACTCCTGCTCTAAGGGAAGGTAATTTTGGAAGTCAGTCTTCAGGAAACAAGGACAATATGAGCAGGGTCATCTTTGTCTTTACTTTCAATATTAAAAAATGGCTTTTTTTTTCTAATAGTGGACAGAAGTGAGGTCTTGCCAAATGCTAACTAACTCATGACATATTTCCATGTGTCTCCTCTGAGGTCATATTCTTTTAACCTATTCTAGAGAGGGCTTCACAAAGGAAATCACCTTGGGGCTGCTAAAGGCTTCTCTGCTTATTTGCAAGGCTGACCTACCAAGAAGATCTAGTCCTAAGGCATTCCTGCCACAGGTTGAGAATGGGAAATCTGATTTCTAGTATATTAGGATAATAGGGAGAAATAGTTGTTTCCAGGAGATGGAGGCAATGAAATAGGCCTCAGATAGGATGGGGATGTGGGAGCTCTGATCCACTATACCCCTTACCCAGTCCCCATGGGAGTTTTCTTTTTTTTTTTCTTCACTCGATCACTATCACAATTGGCATTCCCAGCCTATAGAATGGCGCCCTTTTCTACCACAACCTCTCTTTCTCTTCGGCCAACCAGTGACTGCCCGTTCTTTGGTTCAAAAAGAAGTTAGATTTTTCCAAAGGCCTTTATTCTCCTCTAAGAGAAAATAAAACAAATCAAACTCAGAAAGGCCTGAAACATCAGGTTATTGAGGCAGCCCCTTTGCTGGCTCCACCTACTTCCCCAGACTTTAATTGGGAATGGTGGCTCACTTCCCTTCTGCAGGAGAAATGTTCAGCCCAAAGTCCCGCAAGTTTTCCATATCACACCTAAATGTTACTGACTCTCAAAACCACAAAGAATTTCACTGACAGCAAGGATAGGGCATTTCTTCACAAGAAGTAGCCAAATTCCCTATCTCTCACATCCACACATACGTATACGCAGCCCAATGCAAGCTGGTCCCTCCTGCCTTTTCCCCCAATCCCTCAGCATCTCCACCTACTCACCCACCCAATCCCCACCTGCTCACCAGGGCCTTCAAGGTAATTATAAAGAAGTTAAACCGAATTACACAGGCAGGCTTTATTTTGTTTTGCTGCCTCTGCTACCGACAATTACGGCTGCAATTAGACTGCCTTCATTAGCAAATGAGATTAGAATTAACATTGTTAATTACTTGTTCTGTTAAACTGGGGAAGCTGGCATTAGGGGTGGGGAGGGAGGGTAGAGAGCTAGGAGCAGATGCAAGTTTGCAACCCCCTAAAGACTGCACTCCCTGCCTAGGAGGGGCAGGTGAAGGCAGCTGGAAGGGGAAATGTCTGACTTTGAATTGAGGGGGTGGGCGGAAGAGGTGGAGATGACTACTCCCTATGGGTGGGCAGGGTAATTAGGCTTTATCACCAGGGCTTTCTTTATAGCTTTTCCCAGTAGAAAGGAGAAAAGATCACAAAGACAAATACTAGCTGATATATAGTTTAAAGAGGTGGAAAAGCAATGAAAACTCTGCCAATTTGGCGGTTGGAGGACCTTCTTTCAAACCCTAGCTCTGCCACTTGCCTGTGTGACCTTGTCCAAGTCACCTCACTTTTCTGGCCCTCAGTTTCCTCACCCTAAAATGGGAGGGGGGCAGATGACTATGACCCTATGACATCCAAAGTTCCTTCCAGTTCCAAATCTAGGTTTTCAGATAGCCTAACAGGTATCATTTCAGTTGAGCCACACAACTCTGTGCACAGACACTCATATGTAAGGTGGGGTATGTCAACAGGCAATCACAATGTCAGGAGACTTATGTGAAAAAGCAGGTTTATTACAAGAGAAATGAACATGCATGTGGAACCCAAAGAGTTCATAGTCCTTACAGAAGTTTGCATATTTGTGACAGTACAACAAAAGGAGGAGGAGAAAGCAGGAAGAGGGGTGGCATGAGAGGGGAAAGGTGCAGTAATGGTAGAAAAAAGGACAAAACCCCTCCCAACAGGAAGGTGCAAGGTGATGCCAAAAGCTGCATTCTTTTCCCTTGGGAACTGCTAGATTGAAGATAGGAGGGTCTGCTCATCTGCAAAGGGCCCCAGCTGTGCAAGCATTACCCCAGCCTGGCACAGACTGGCTGGCACCTGTCTTGCCTCCCAAGGTACACCGGGAATCCAGCTTGGGGTGCAAACAACAAATTACATCAACTGCAGAGTTTCATTCTTGACACATTCCAGGCCTCCTGCATGCTGTGGGTCCAGTGTTTCTGGAAAATGTGGCAACTCAAAAAGACAAGTTCAGGGGACTCCTTTACAGGTATTATTATCCCCACTTTACAGATGGGAAAACTGAGGCTCAGAGAGATTAAGTGATTTGCCTCCAGTCACACAGCTAGCAAATATCAGAGACAGGATCTGAATTCAAATCTTTCTGATTCCAAGACCAGCACTCTATCTACTGTGTCAGGTGGCCTAAGCCTATAGATATACAGTCAATAACTGGTCTCCTAAGGACAGGACAGCCTCTTATTGAAAGAAAAGTCTGTGAAGAAATGAGGTATGTTGGAGGAGGCTCTAATGTCAGCAGTTCAGGTCTGTGGTTACGTCTAAATGAGGCACTTGTACACAGATCATTGAACAAAAGAAAGTTTGCTTTGCCCTAACACAGCAGGGATATGCAGCAAGATAAGGGGCCACTCTGGGCATTGCCACCCCACCCCAATGTCTGCATTTGCAAATGCACCTGGTCATTAGAGCACAGTATAGTGAAGGGCAAGGTCTTCAGAAATCCACCAAGCCAGAGTGACCCTGTCCACCCTTGGCTTGGACTTTTTAATGCCTTTGGATGACCAGGAAGCTGCTTGGGGGAAACCAGGTCCAATTAGGTCTCAGGGACAGGTTTTCCTCCTTTTAGGGAAAGCTAATCAATGCCTTTTGGTGGAGAAAAAGAAGAGGGGTCTGGGCCTACCCCATGCTACATGTAGTAGGAAAGAAGCCCAGTCAAGGGAGCATTGGTAAACATTAGTCCTGTCATAGGGTATCTTTTCAAATTTGGAAGTAGTTGTGACATGGTAAACTGTTTCAAATTATCACATCTACTGGTCCTTACCACTACTTCACCCCACCCCACCCATCAAGAATTCAAAGACTGAGCTATCAAATGTCTTTGCACTGTCTCTTTCAGATCTGAGAGTCTATAATCCTTACCAACTGGCCAAGATGGCCAGTTTTTAAAATCAGAAAGCCAGAAGTTGAACAAAGTCCAGACCTCACACATCTTCCCAGAGAGAAGACTGCCATTTTGGTGAAGAGGTCCTTGAGGTAATGGTACATAGCCACGAGAAATCAGACTGGGCTTCATGGTAGGTTCCAGGTTTCCTTAAGTAGAGTTAGAAAGTGTGAAGGACATGTTCTACTGATGATGATGATAATGATGATGATGATGATGATGATGATTATAGCTAGCATTTATATAGCTGTTTAAGGTTTTCAAAGCACTGTACATATGCGTACATATACATAGGCATTTAATCTTCACAACAATCCTGTAATTTCGGTGCTATTATTATCTTCATTTGGGGACAGCTAGTTGGTATATTGGATAGAGTACCAGGCCTGAAGTCAGGAAGACTCATCTTCCTGACTCACCCCCCAAATGGGGTCATGGAGAGTTGAACACAACTGAAAATGCCTGAACAACATTATCTTCATTTTACAGATGAGGAGATAGAGGCAGACAGAAGTGAAGTGATTTGTCCAAGATCATACAGCCAGTAAGTGTCTGAGGTGGCATTTATTCTGGGAACATATTTCATAACTACTTTGATTCTCTTATACCTTCTGTACAACTGGTGAATGTGCTCTTTTCCCTATAAATAAAATCCCTCACTGAGATAACTGTGGTGCAGGAGAAGGATTGAGGTATTTGGAGTTAAAAGACCTAGATTCAAGTCCCAGCTCTGATACTTACTAGCTGCATGACCTGGGGCAAGTCACTGAATCTCTCAGAACCTCAATTTTCTCATCTCTCAAATGGGAATAAGTAAACCTGCATGATCTACAATGTTGTTAGAAGGACCAAATGAGATCGTGAATGCAACACCCTTTGTAAACCATGAAGTACTATGTAAATATATCATCCTTATCATTACTGTGCTTGTTCTTCTCATCTTATATTGGACAGAGTGCAGATAGAAAGAATCAAGGGTCAAGTCAATATGCTTCATTTATGTTTGATGTTTGGTGGGTAAAATGATCACTTTTTTATAGTTGGATCAAAGTATCAAGATATAATCTCATCTTCTAAAGACATCTTGAGATAACTCCAGTAGCAGACAGGATGTCAGGGACATTCTTCATTAGAATGTTAGAGCAGGTCTCACTTTTCTCTCTGTATCATCAGTGCTTAGCACAGAGCTTTACACATAGTAAATGTGTGATGCTTTATTCATTCATCCATTCATCCTATTCCCACATGATTTTAATTTCTTCTTCAAAATCTCTGTTTTTGAGAACTCTCCATTCCACCCAGTTTGCAGTTTCTGATTATTTCCCATGGTGCTATCTATTTTTAAAATATTGCTCTTGAATTTTTATGGGTCAGTGTTATATCCATGCACACCCTTCCTAGATACTCTCTCTTTCAGCTTTGTAGAATGTTCTCCTAGTTGTCTGCCCATTCCTCAGTCTCCTTTGCAGTGTCATCATCCGTGTCCTTCCTCGTATATGTGGGGTTCTATCCTTGGCCCTCTCTTCTTCTTTCTCTATAATGCCTTCATTGATAAGCTCATCAGGTCCCGTGGATTCAAATATCATGTCTATGCAGATATCTTCAAACCAAACGTCCAAATGTCTCGACTTCCCATCATGACTGCTTGCTAGATATCTTCACCTAGACTTCCCAGAGTAGCTCAAACTCAACAAATCTGCAACAGAACTCATTCTCCTTTCCCCCAAGCCCACTCCTCCTCTTGCCTTCTCAAGGACACCACCACTGTTCTAGCCACCCACGTTAGCAACCCGGGAGTCATCCTAGTCTCCCAGCCCACTTTGCATCTGCCGTTCAGCCTGTTTTCTACACCACTGAACAAGACATCCCCTCCCAGGACAAGCTCATCACTTCTAAACTCACCACTATGCTGCTAAGTCAAGCCTGGATTAACACCACCTCCCTCAGCCTCCTCTCCCCTCTGATTGGAGGGCTGGAAGGCAGTGGACTAAATTCCTCCTGACGCCTTCCTTTATAAAGGGCAGAAACTAGACTGAACTAAAGTCTAGCTTTCCTAACTCCTTTTATGTGTTGTCTCCTCCTAAAAATTATAAGCTTCTTGAGGGCAGGGACTACCTCTCCTCTTGTGAATTGTATCCCCAGCTCTTAGCACAGTGCCTAGTACATAGTAGGTGCTGAATAAATGTTTGTTGGATTAGATTGGATTGCATCTTCAATCCTTAGTCTTGCTTAATTTATACATTCAATCACTTCCAACGCTTGTTTCTTCTACCTCCACAACTTTTCTAGCACATGTTGACTTCTCTCTACTCACACAACCAACACCTTAACTCGGGTCCTTATCTCCTCTCACTTGGACAAATTGCAATAGCCTCCAATCTGTCTCCTATGTCTAATCTCTCCCCTCTCTGACTATTCTTCCATACAGCTACCAAATTGATATTTCTAAGGCACAGATCTGAGCCAGTCACCCTGTCCAAGAAGTTTCATTGGGCCCTCTACTGCCAAAGAAATTGGCATTTTCAAGATAAAATACAAATTCCTCAGGTTGGCATTTTCACAGTCTGGCTCCCAACCATATTACCGGGATGATTCTACAGTAGTTTCTCACGTACACACTCTGCGTTCCAAGCATTGGAATTCTTGTTATCCTCTGTGCCGGACACTTCATCTCTGCTCCACGTGCCTTTGTCTAGCATGTGCTCCATGCCTAGAATGCTTTACCTCCACATCTCATCCTCTTGGAATCCTTAGCTCCCTTCAAGTCTCAGCTCAAGTTCCATTTCCTGTAAGAGCTTTTCCTGATTGCTTTAGTTCCTAGTTCCCCCTCCCAAAATTTTTTCATCTTTATTTGGGGTGTATTTTGTACTTACTTACCTGTGTACCTATTATCACTCTCCAGTAGATATAAGTTCATTAAGGGTAGAGATTTCTTAATTTTCATCTTTGAATACCCAGAACCTAACACAGTGCCTGGCACACAGTTAGTATTTAATAGATGCCAGTTAAATGTCATTGAATTGAAGGAAGCCTGGCTTGGGTTGGCTTTTCTTATGAATGTGCTGTTACGTGTACCTCAGGACAGATGTGTTTCACTGCATGGAAGCAACAGGAAGATCCGGGAGGTAAGACATAAAGATGCTCCCTTCTTGCTCTTCCTCCTCTCTTCTACAATGACAGCTGTTCTCACTACCTCCATCCTCATTCATCCTGCTCTGAATGTGACCTAAGCCTTAGAACTCAGCCTCACTTGATCTCGTCCAAGCTGATGATTCATATCCAGCTTACAAAATCTCAGAATCTCAGAGCTGGAAAAATCCTCAGAGGCCATGTAGTCCTAACCAATTCCTGAGCAGAAATCCTTTCTACAACATGCCTGAGAAATCACTTAACCACTATTTGCCACAATTTCTTTTACTGTAATTTACTGTACTTGGGTTAATAAAAGCATCCATCCCACGGAGTTGTTGTGAGGATCAAATGAGATAATATTTATGAAGTACTTAGCACAGTGCCTGGCACATAGCAGGTGCTTAATGAATACAGTTTCCCTTCCTGTCTCTGCTTAAAAACTCTAAAAGGGGGAAGCCACTTTGTCCCAAGGCAATCCATTCTACTTTGGGTGTGCTCCAATTGTTAGGAAGTGTTTCTTTACATGGAGCTCTGACCCTCAGCTCCTTTGCTCCTATTCCTACCCTCTTGGGGTGAAGCAAAACAAGTCCAGTCCTCTCTGTGTGATGCCCCTGCAGCTACTTAGAGACAGTTATCATGTCTAAACCTTGGCTTCTGGCTAAATATCCACCATTCCTTCAGCCGTCCGTCATCTGTAGCCCTTTAACTCTCCTGGTTAAAATGAGGTGTCCAAAAATGAAAAGAACACCTCAGATGTGGTCTGACCAGGAAAGGCTACCACAGGATCATCAGCTCCCTTCTTCTAGATTCTTCAATGCTCTTGATGCAGTTAAAGATCATATCAGCTCTTTGGTTTACTATGTCACCCAACTGATCCATTTGAAGTTTGCAAGCTACTCAGACCCCCAGATCTTTTTCACATAAACTGTTTTCTAGCCTTAAGTTTCCCATTAAATACTTGTGGCATTGGTTTTATTGAACCCAAATCTAGGGATAAATATAGATGTGCATGCTCACGCGCGCACACACACACACACACACACACACACACACACACACACAGAGTTCCCTAACCTCTGTCTCAATTTCCTCACCTATAAAATGGGGATAACAATAGCACCTACCTCCTGGATTGTTGTGAAAATAAAAATGAGATATTTATAAAGCACTTAGCATAGTTTCTGGCACATAGTAGGTACTATATAAATGCTAGTTTTTATTATTATATGTCATCTATGACTTCATCCAAGTCATTGATAAAAATGCAGAAAAGAATTGACATAAGGATGGATCCTTAGGACATTCAACTAGAGGTCTCCCTCCAACTAGAGATTAATCCATCAGTTACTACTTATAGAATCAAAGGTCTAGATCAAGGGGTTTTTTGAAACTTTATTAAAATGGGTAGAGCCCTGGACCTGGAGTCAGGAAGAACTTAGTTCAAATCCAGCCTCAGACACTTGTGACCCTGGGCAAGTCACTTAACCCCTGTCTCAGTTTCCTCATCTATAAAATAATGATTATATAGTGCTTACCTCCCAGGGTTGTTATGAGGATAAAATGAAATATTTGTAAACTCATTATATACCTTAAAGAACTATACAAACATAGCAATTATGATGGTAATGATGATAGCCCCCTTCACCAGGTGGTAAAGCCATTCTTGGAATAATATTTTTAAATGCATAAAATAAAATACATAAGATTACAAGGTAAATAAATTATAATAAAATGTACTTATGAAATATTTTATTTTCTCCTTTTTTGTTTTTAAGTAGTATTTTGCTTTTTTCCAACCACATGTAAAGACAATTTTTAACATTTATTTTTTAAAATTTGAGTTCCAAATTTTTTCCTTCCTCCCACATCTCTCCCCTCCATAAAATGGTAAGCAATTTGATATCGGTTATACATGTGCAATCATGTAAAACATTTCATAGTTGTCATGTTGTAAAATAAAAAACAGACCAAAAGAAAAAAATGCAAAAAAAAATAAAGAGAAAATGGTATGCTTTGATCCACATTCAGACTCCCTCAGTTCTTTCTCTGGATTATAAAATATTTTAAAAAGAAAGTTCACAGACCAAAAGATAAGAGCTAGAAGGGACCTCAGAAACTACCCAGTTTAACCCCTTCACTTTACAGACAAGGAAACTGAGGCCCATAGTAGTTAACTGTCTTGCCCAAGGTCACACACATAGTAAGGAACACAGGCAGAGTCTGAACCCAGGTACCCTGACTTCAGAACAGGATGCTTTTTTCTGTATCCCATATCCACTCATTTAAATACTTTGGAATCCACCTAATTATGTCATCACCTGCCTACATACCTCTAACTGGTCCAACCATGAGAGATGTTGTCAAACTCCTTACAGAAGTCTAAGCTCACTGTCCACAACATTCCTTTCATCTCCTAGCCTAGGCACCCTGTCAGATAAGGAGACAAGGGTCCTTTTGTATGACTCCCTTTGTCTCTTCTTATTCCCACTGTCTGGAATGCACCTCACACGCTCCAGATACCCTTTAGACCCTAGACCTCATTTCTTTCATACTTTGGGCCCTTGTCACAGCTGCTTTCTGACATTTGGGCAGTATCCCTGTGGGAAGGAAGGCAGCCCAATGGGCAAGTACATATATTGATGTGGAATTTAGAAGAGACCCAGGGAGGAAATCTCAGAAGAAGGGGAGTTGGGAAAGCAGGAGAGAAACCTGTGGAAGGGCATAGAAAGAAAGTCAGAGATATGGGTTAGCTGCATCTGGCTTCTCTTTGGGAAGCATCAGGCCCCTGAAAGACCAGAAATTTTTTTTCTTTTCCCCTGGGAAAGCTGATTACCTATTCCTATGGCTGGCAACAGGCAGGCCCCTCATAAGGGAACAAAACGATAATTCAGGCAAATGAATTATTACCCTGTAAAAAGTACAAAGCGGCTCCTGCCACATAATTCACATTGCCCTCTATTCACCCAAGTTTGACTTTTTCTTACAGAGTGAATTCCAGTGACTCCCAAGACATCATCCCTGAGTCAAGCAGGCATGACCTGGCAGGGGGTAGGAGATAAATATGGGAAAAGGGAAGGGAAAATAGGAGAGAGATGGCATGGGGAAGAAAGTATATATAAATCCCCTCCTCCTCTCCTTTCCTCTAGGGCAGGTTTCATAACCTTTTCCTGGTCCTAGACCTCTCCCACAAGCTGTTAAAGCCTATGGCCCATTGTCATTGTTGTCCAGGCATTTCAGTTGTGTCTGACTCTTCATGACCCCATTTGGGATTTTCTTGGCAAAGATACTGGAGTGGTTTGCCATTTCCTTCTCCAGATAGTTTGAAAGAAGAGGAAACTGAATCAAAGAGGGTTAAGTGACTTGCCCAGGGTCACACAGCTAGTGAGTGTCTGAGGCCAGATTTAACTCAGGAAGATGAGTCTTCTTGAGTCCAGGCCAGCTACTCTATCCACTACACCACCTAGCTGCCTTTCCCAGAATAATGTTTTTAAATACATTGAAAAAAAACACATTCCAAAGAAAACCAATTATATTGGAATACTTTATCAAAATTTAAAAAAAAATGGGTTTCCATATTGCAGCAGCACAGACTCTGCTGTAGAGAGAAACATCCCTCCTTATCTATGCCCCAGCTTGTCTCAATGGACATGGTAAGTTTATCCTATAAAATCACCAGCATCTTCATAAGATCTGGGTTCTGATCCTGTCTCTGTCAGTAACTCAACATGTGATCTTAGGCAAGTTACTCCCCTGTCTTGGCCTCAGTTTCCTCTTCTATAAAACAAGAAAGTTGGATGCCCCCACCCCCCACATCTTAGAATCCTTATCTTCTTTCAAGGCCCAGCCTAGGCATGTCCCCTTCCATCAAGCCTTCCCTGTGGAATAGTGGGAAAAGTAATGAACTTAGAATCAAGTAGACTCAAGTTCAAATCCTGCTTCCAGTACTAGGCAAGTATGTCAGCCTTAGTTCCCTGGATTGGGGAGTAGGTATAATAATAACATGCACCTCGTGATATTTATTTCAAGAATCAAGTAAAAATTGTGTAATGTACTTCGAGAGCTTTAAAGTGCTGTCACCACACTGGGGTGGTTTTTTAACCAAATTGATGATTTCATTGGTCTAGAGGACTCTGCCAATAAAAGGAACTGCTTTGCAGTTTATACACTGGGACAGTGGGCAACAAAAGGACTTGTCCAGGGTCACTTTGGAGGGAATGTCATAGGAACCCAGATGTGGCAGACATAGCCATTGAGGCAACACCTTCCAAACCATGAGTTCAGCTTGCTATGCACCACACCAGGGGTTCTTAATGTGTAGATTTCAGGGGGTCTATGAACTGGGATGGGAAATAGATTACATCCTTGTTTTCACTAACTTCTAACTGAAATTTAGCATTACCTTCCATTAAGACTGTAGGTGACAAACATGATTCTGAGAAAGGGTCCATGGGCTTCATCAGATTGCCACAGAGTTCTAAGACACACAAAAGGTTAAGAACCGTACTGCTTATATAAATGTTAGCTATTATGATTATCTAATCCCCCTCTTTTCTCCCCAGGTTGTTAGCTCTCTTTCTTCTCTCCTCAAAGTGTCCTGTATTGGTGTGTTTGCCTCTTTCCTATCTCCCACTCCTTGACCTCAATAGAATGCAAATTCCTTGAGGGTAAATGGCACAGCTGATTGAGAACTGAGCCTGGAGTCAAGAATTCTCCTCTTCCTGAGATCAAATCTGGCCTCAGACACTTACTAGCTGTGTGACCCTGGGCAAGTCACTTAGCCTTGTTTGCCTCATGTTTCACATCTGTAAAAATGAACAGGACAAGGAAATGGCAAACCACTCCAGTATCTCTGCCAAGAAGACCTCAAATGGCATTATGAAGAGTCAGACATGCCTAAAAAGACTGAACAACAAAAATGCTTTTCTTAACTCCCATCCCTTACCCCATTAGAAAGCAAATTGCTTGAGGGCAGGGAACTTTTTTTGTTTTTGTAACCATAATTCCTAGCACATTGCCCTGTATTCAGCAGGTGATTAATAAATGTATGTTGAACTGAGTTGGGTTAAGTTGAGTTGAGTTGAGTTGAGTTGAGTTGAGTTGAGATAAATGGAGTTGAGTTGAGTCCACTATATGATATCTAAGGTCCCTTCAAGATCTGACATTTTATACAATGAGATTTAGGTAGCATGGGAAGATTCTACTCTGTACTTTTCCAGTCCTTTTTTTCTTCTATGATAAGGCTAAGGGCACTAAAATGTTACAGATCTTTTGATGTAAGTGTTCTTTTTTTAAAAATGAATTCCAGATTTTTTCCATCTGTAAAAGAAAAAACCCACACAGGGCTTTGCAGAGAGGATAGTCACAGGCGGGAACCTCTGAAAGGGGAGAAGGTAAATGCATGGAACTAGGATGAGAAGAAACAAGAAAATAGGCCCTTCCCCATGTGTAGAGATGCCCAGGCAGAGCTCTGATTCACTTGATTATCAGAAATTCATTCATTCACCAGATATGTATTATACAAAGCACTATACAAAGGGATACAAAACTGAGGCAAACACTATCACTGCCCTCAAGGAGCTTACCATCTATCAAGGGAATGAGAAACAAGCATACCCATAACTATGAGGTAATATGAGATAAATGCCATAAAACAAAAAGATTTAAGGAAAGGAAAAGAGCATTTCCAGCTAAGGAAAATGAAGCAAGACTTCAAGGAGGAGCTGGAATTTGAAAGGTCTTAAAGGATAAATAGGAACTTGACAGAGGAGGAAGAGTTGGAGAGAAGTGCTTTCCAAGCAGAACAAATGTCATGAGAAAATACTTAAAGGTAAGAAAATGTGGGTTCTACTCTAGGAAGGATAAATAGTCTGGTCTGGTTGGAGCTTAGGGAATTTGTAGTGCAGGGGTCCTTAACCTGAGGTCTGTGAATTTGCTTTGTAGAAATATTTTGATAAGGGCATTTCAAAATAACTGGTTTCCTTTGTTATCCTTTGTTTTTTATTTGATGTATTTGAAAACACAGTTCTGAGAATGGGTCCATAGTTTTGTAGGCCCATGGTTCCCACCCAACTGCTGCCAAAGGAGTCCATCACACACATACATACACACAGGCTAAGTTACCATGATGTAGATGAATATTGTAAGAATGTAAGCCCCTTGAGGACAGGCACTTGTGACCTGTGTTTGTATTTGTGACCCCAGTGCCTAGGAAACTTCCTGGCGCACTGGCACTGAATGAATGCCTATTGTAGAGATAAGGCTGGAAAGGTATATTGAGGCTAGATCATGGAGGGCCTTGAATTCCAAGCAAAGAAGTTTCAAACCTGTCCGTCAGGCTCTGAGGACTTACTGTCTGTTTTGAAGAAGGGAACTGATATGATCAGAATTTTGCTATAGGACAGCATTTTAAACCTGGGGTCTTTTAACTTTTTTTTAATACTTTGATAATATTTCAATATCAGTTGTTTTGTTTTTACTCCTATATATTTTATTAATGCATTTAAAAACATCACTCTCAGAATGGACTCATTGACTTCATTAAACTGCCAAAGATTGGAATAGACATTGTCCATTTCACACACACACCCCTACCTTAAGAACCTTTAATCTAGGAGGATTCTGAAAGCAGTACGCATGATAGATCGGAGCAGTGAGTAAGGGCCGCATCATTCAACCACTGGGACAAACCAAGTCTTCTTTTCGTTATCATAAAAGCCTGGTAGAGGGTCAGAGGGTGGGGAGGAGGATAGCCTCTATTTTACTCCCAGCCACATAAAATTTTCAGCAGGCAACTGAATTCATACAGCTGGGAATGGGCACTGAAGAGCCGGGACCCAATTATGAGGCCTCCCTTGACGACTCACAAATCAATCCTCCCAAACTTGCCTGAGTAAAATGTCAGCTTGGGGCCAGATTTCATCCACCTGACATTGCTGTTAATAACAAAGCCTAATTAGCATGGCTTTTAAGCATCCATTACATTAATTTAACGTGAAAATCTAATGGAGTTTTATTGGAATTTTTTCAGTAAAATTAACCCTGCGGGCGTCTTACACATGTTTTCATTAGGGGCTGTGAGCAGTGGAGATAGTCAGTGCATTCGAATCAGCCCTTTAATTTTCTGTCATCATTTTGCTTCCCACCCTCTGTCCTCCCCCATTCCATATCGTCTTCTGCCATTTAGTACCACCTCCAAAAAATCATTTTTAATCCATTGACATCGTTATGGAGGGATGATATAGAACCAGAGCTGGGGGAGGTAGAATTGTCTCTAAGTTCCCTTTGACTCAGAACCACTGGTTCCATCATGGAGAGTGACATGGAGAGTATGGTGCCACTCTAGAACCTCCTGTGCATCTATGGCAATCTGGAATTCAGAATGTGTGTACCAATGTTTGTATCAAGTCCTCTGCCGATGTGACCTCGGGGAGTGTGTTAGAATCCAGAAACTTGCTCCCATACCCTGAATGGCTTTACCTCCCCTCCCTCTGTGGAAACTCAAGAGCTCAACACTTTCCCTCTTATATCTTCAATCACTACAGCTTCCTATTTCTGGAAGATTTATATAAACAATATCTTGTTCTGGTTAAAGAGCATTAGGTCTAGAGTCTATGAATTTGAATGCTAGCATGTAATTTCCTAACTGTGTGACCTTGGGCAAGTCATTTCACATCCTATGGCTTCCTCAGTTTCCTCATCTACAAATGGGGGTGTTAGTTTAGGTCTAGCCTAAGATCATTTCCAAGTCTGAAACCCTGACTTATTCTTCAAAATAGCTCCATGAGTCAGAACAGCCAACTCATTTATCCAGTTAGGGCAAATCCAGTGGGTCAACTCTTTCTTTCCATCTCTGGTCCTTACTTATTACTCTTACTCATTGCTTGCAGATAATGGTTAAAAGATTTTTATCAAGACATTTAGCTTCTCTTTGGCTACAAAGATGAGGCTTAAGAGGGAATGGGGGCATCATATTGTGAGATAGAAGGTGGAAGCTGTTTCCTAAAATCAGTTTGGGAGTGCCCCTGGTTGTTCACTCTCTCTCTCTCTCTCTCTATCTTTTTTTCTCTTTCTCTCTCTCTCTCTCTGTATATGCATATGTATGTATATGTATTTGTATGTGTAATATGTATCATATATATACATGCATATATGTAGTTCTCAACCTATATGTCTATTGTGTATGCATGTGTGTGTATGTGTATACATGTATGTGTGTGCATGTATATATATATATACACATACATATAATTTATTTTTTAACATTGTTTTCTTTTTAAATTTTGAGTTCCAAATTCTCTCCTTCCCTCCCACCCACTGAGAAGGCAAGCAAAATGATATCAATTATAAATGTGAAATCATGCAAAAAAAATTCCGTATTAGCCATATTTCCAAAAAAGCAAGAAAAATAAAGAAAGTAAGAAAAAACTATGCTTCAATTTGTCATTAGAGTTCATCAGTTCTCTCTCTGGAAGTGGATGCATTTTTTTTCATCATGAGTCCTTTGGAATTGTCTTGGATCATTGTATTGATCAGAATAGCCAAGTCTTTCACAGTCAATGATCTTTACAACATTGCTATTACTGTGCACACCGATCTCCCAGTTTTTCTCACTTCACTTTGCCTCACTTCATATAGGTCTTGCCATGTTTTTTTCCTAAAACCATCCGCCTCATCATTTCTTATAGCACAAGAGTATTCCATCAGAATCACAGGCCACAATTTGTTCAACCATTCCCCAACTGATGAGCGTCCTCTCAATTTCCAATTCTTTGCCACCACAAAAAGAGCACCTCTAAATATTTCTGTGCATATAGGTCCGTTTCCTTTTTCTGTGATCTTTTTGGGACATAGAGCTAGTCGTGGTATTGCTAGGTCAAATGGAAAGCACTTTTTATAGCCTTTTGTGCCTAGTTTCAAATTGTTCTAAAGTATGATTGGACCAGTCCACTAGTCCACCAACAGGTCATTAGTGAATCTATTTTTCCCTCATCCCTTCCAACATTTGTCATTTCTTATAGGTATAAAGTGGTATCTCAGAGTTGTTTTAATTTGCTTTCTCTAATCAACAGTGATTTAGAGCATTTTTTCATCACTATAGATAGCTTTGATTTCTTCTTCTGAAAACTGCCTTTTTATAATACCCTTTAACCATTTTTCAATTTGGGAATGGCTCTTATTTTTATAAATTTAACTCAATTCTACACTCAGGAATGAAGGAATGAAGACTTTGTCAGAGAACCTTGCTGTAAAAATTTTTTATATTACCTCATTGTCTGTGGTATTTTTTAGTAAAATGTAGTTTCCCTATTATCCCTTTTAGTTGGTCTATTTTTGCTTTTACTTTGTCTGAGATCATGATTGTTATTTTTTACTTCAACTGAAGCATATTAAATTCTGCTTCAGCCCTTTATTTTAACTCTATGTGTGTGTTTCTGTATCAAATATGTCTCTTAGAAACAACATATTTTTGGTTTCTGGTTTCTAATCTATTCTGCTATTTGCTTCTGTTTTATTGGAGCTTATTCCATTCATATCCACAGCTACAATTACTAACTGTATATTTCCCTCCATCCCAGTTTCTTCTGTTTATCGTTCTCTCTTTTTATCCTATCCTTCTTCAAAAGTCTATTTTGCTTCTAAGCACTGCCTCTTTTAGTTCATCCTTCCTTTTATCACCTACTCCACTTTCTCTTATCTTTTCCCCCTCTTATTTCCACATTGGGTAAGTTACATTTTCATACACAAATAAGTGTGTATATATATATATTCTTTCCTCTCTGAACCAATTCTGATGAGAGTGAGGTGAGGTTCAAGCATTGCCTGCCACTACCATCACCCATTTTCCCCTCAACTCTAAAAGCTTTTCCTTTTGTGCCTCGTTTTTGTGAGAAAATTTTCTCCATTCTACCTCTCCTTTCTCCCTTTTCCCAGTGCATCCCTATTTCTTACCCCTTCAGTTTCATTTTTTTTTGAGACCATTTCAACATAATTGATTTATACCCATGTCTATATAAATTCCTTCTAACTGCCCTAATAATGATAAAGTTCTTGGGAGTTATATGTATCATCTTCCCATACAGGATTGTAAACAGCTTCACTTTATTGAGTCCCTTATAATTATTTTTTTATGTTTACCTTTTTATGCTTCTCTTGAGTCATGTGTTTTAATGTCATATTTTCTATTCAGCTCTGCTCTTTTCATCAGGAATGCTTGAAACTCTTCTATTTCATTACATATCCATTTTTCCCCTGAAGGTTTATATTCAATTTTGCTGAAGTGATTCTTGGTGGCAATCTTAGCTCCTTTGCTTCCAGAATATTATATTATAAGCCCTCTACTTTTTTTTAACATGAAAGCCACTGAATCCAGCATTATGCTGATTGTGTTTCCACAATACTTGAATTGTTTCTTTCTGTCTGCTTGCAGTATTTTCTCTTTGGCCTGTGAACTCTGGAATTTAGCTATAACATTCCTGGAAGTTTTCATGTAGGGATTTGTTTCAAGAGACAATTAGTGAATTCTTTCAGTTTCTATTTTACCTTCTGGTTCTAGAATATCAGGGCAGTTTTCCTTGGTAATTTCTTGAAATTAAGAAATATATATAGGCTCCTTCTTCAGTCATGGCTTTCAAGTAGCCCAATAATTTTTTTCTTTGGTGAAGCAATTAGAGTTGAGTGACTTGCCCAGAGTCATACAGCTAGTGAGTGTTATGTGTCTGAGGCTGGATTTGAGCTCAGGTCTTCCTGACTCCAGAGCCAGTGCTTTATCCACTGCACCACCTAACTGCACCCAGACCAATAATTCTTAAATGATCTTTCCTCATTCTATTTTCCAAGTCAGTTGTTTTGCCAATGAGATAGTTCACATTTTCTTCTATGTTTTCATCATTTTTATTTTGTTTCATTGTTTCTTGATCTCTCATGGATTCATTAGCTTTTACTTGCCCGATTGTAATTTTTAAGGAATTATTTTCTTCAGTGAGCTTTTGTACCTTTTTTTCCACATGGCCTATTCTGCTCTATAAGGAGGTCTTTTTTTCAATGAATTTTTGTGCCTCTTTTACCATCAGGCCAATTCTGTTTTTTCAGATATTATTTTCTTCAGTATTTTTTGTGCCTCTTTTACCAAGCTGTTAATTCTCTTTTTCCAATTTTCTTGCATCATTCTCATTTCTTTTCCCACCTTATCTCTTTCTTTAACTCATTCAGGAATTCTTATTGGGCTTAGATCCAATTAGTAATTTTCTTTGATGCTTTGTTTGTAGCTATTGTCACATTATTATCTTCTTCAGAGTTTGTGTCTTGGTCTTCCCTGGCATCATAGTAGTTTTCTATGGTCATATTTTGTGTGTGGTTTCCCCACTTTACCAGCCTATTTCTTGACTTTGAACTTTATTTTAAAGTTGGACTCTGCTCACCTGGGGGTGGGGAGACACTCTCAAGCTTTGAGCTTTTTCATGCTGCTATTTTCAGAGCTAGTTCTGGGGGTCTGCAAGTTGTTGACACCTCCAAGGTGGTGTGACACTGGGAGAGGTATGGTTACTACTCTCTCTTGGTCTGCATTCTGGTCTTTACCCAGGAAAGATCCCTGGACCCTTGCAGTCACAAGTGTTAGTGCTCTCTTTGCCTTGGAGCTGTGACCAAGACCCCTGCTGCTTTGTGTGACTGACCCCCAGCACTCCTCTCTGCCCTGGAACTGCAACCCAGAACTGCATATAGTCAATAGAGTTGCCAATCAGTGTCAGCTTTACCCAATGCCTGCAAAGGGTCCCCTGAAACCTCTTTCTGACCCCCTTACCATCTCTGGGGTTAGAGATCCCAAACCTGCTGCTGCAGCTATTATTGTAAGCTCCAGACAGGCTTCCATCCCAGTGTCACGAACTTCTCCTGTCAAACTCCTAAGTTTTCTTAAAATGGAAAAATATCTCACTTTGACCTTTTGTTGGCTCTGCTGCTCCAAAATTCAATTTGAGGCATTATTTTAAAGTTATTTGGAGGGGAATGTTGAGAGAGTTTGGCTGGGTTGCTTCCAATCCACCATCTGGGCTCTCTCAACCAATTTTTTAAGTTAAACAAGCATTTATAGAATGCATCCCTAGGTACAGAGCCCTGTAGTTAATTAGGCGTGATGTGGGAGTGGGGCGGCAGTAGCAGAAATACAGAAGAAATAGAGCCTTAGATTTTAGAATTAAAAAGAACCTCAAGAGATCCTTTGGTCTAGCTACTTGCCTTTAGAAGAAAAAGAAAAAAAATTGCCCTCAACTCACAAGTTAAGTGACTAAAACTTGGAGGCTAATTGATTTGTCTAAATTCACACTGCTAGTAAGCAACAGGGATGGGACGGAGGGACTAGAATCCAGTATGCCTGGTTTCCTAAGAAGGCATTGAAAGAGGACTAAATTTAGAATCAAAAGACCTGGATTAAAATCCTGACCCTGCCAATTATTTATGGATCTTCCTGCTTCTAATCCTCCCCATCAAAAGAAAGGAAGGAAGGAAGGAAGGAAAGAAGGAAGGAAGGAAGGAAGGAAGGAAGGAAGGAAGGAAGGAAGGAAGGAAGGAAGGAAGGAAGGAAGGAAGGAAGGAAGGAAGGAAGAAAACCTTCCAATATATCCACACAGATACAAAAAAAAATTTCCTATGGCATGGATATGACTATGTCACTCCCTTACTAAAATATCTTCAGTGGCTCCCTATTGCCTCAAGGTTGAAATGTAAATTCCTCAGTCTGACATTTAAAGTCCTCCACAATCTAGCTCTATCCTGCCTTTCCAGCCTTACTGAACATTGCCTCCATTCATATACTAGAGTCTCAGCCAAGCTGAACTATTAAACATTCTCTAAACTTCACATTTCATCTTCTGCCTCCCTGAATTTGCATAAGCTGTCTCCTTACATGAAGGGTATGTTTACCCTTCATCTTTAAGGCTCAAAGAACACTTCCTCCATGAAGCTTTCCACAATCTCTTGATTTATCAATGCTCTCTTCCTCTTCACATGATTCTTTATTTGCTTAATTGTGTGCATGCTGGATGTACCCAACAGAATGCAAACTCCCTAAGGCAGGGGCTGTTTCCTTTTTGTCTTTATATCTCTAGTGACCCAGTGAAAAATCATGTATTTAGCAGACAATGTTTATTGAATTGAATTGAATTACAACCTGTGTGATCTTGGGTGATACACATCCCCTCTCTGGGTCTGTTTCCCACTCTGTAAAAGGAGGGTGTTAAACTAGACTACCTTTTCAGTTCCTTCCAGTTCTAACATTCTATACGATATGGGGAATTGTTAAACAATATGTGGAAACAAATATAATGCAATATTATTATACTATGAGAAACTATTATTGCACTGAGAAACAATTGATATTAAGAATGCAAAGAAGTATGGGAAGACAAGTGAACTGATACAGAGTGAAGTAAGAAAAATCAGGAAAGAACACATAGAAATGGAAAGAAAAATAAAATTAAACTGAACATTGTATAACTATAAAAACCAAACTTGGACCTGAGGGAAAAATATCTTTCTCTTTATTATATATGTTGGGTGCAAGGGGTGTGGAATATTGCATATATTTTCAGTCAATAATCAATGTGGCAATTAGTTTTGGTGGATTGCTTCTTTTCTCTTCCTTTTTTAATCTTGTTTCAGTGAATGGACTGTTTGCCTGGGAGGGAGGGAAGGGTCAAAAGAGAGATATATTCCCAAATGAATGTGATGTAAAAAAAAGGCATCAATTTAAAATATTCCATGTGATGTTGTGTATGGTTTTCCATGGAGAAGGGTCACTCCAAATAAGGGATAGGACTGTAGTTCTGGAGGCATAACCTAAACATGTGACAACCCACCTTTTAACCCCTTGAGTGGTGGCAAGGGAAGTGACTACCTTGTCTCTAGTGAGGCAGGAGTGGAGTGGGTCAGTGACTGTCAGAGCAAGAAGCATAATCAATAGGCCTGAGCCTAGGGTGGGCCACATCCTTGGTTGGACCTGTGTGACAAAAATTGTCTGTTAGGAAGACGCTGGAACTAAGACAAGATTGCTAACAGAACTAAAATTCAAGGCTTGGTCAATTAGTAAAGGTCAGGAACAGAAAAAGGGAGGAGGCTGAATCCCAAGTGGAAAAACTGAGACAGTACCAGGGACAGTTCCCTCCTCAAGGGGCTTGTTACTAGCAGGGAAGACCAAAGCAATTGCTTCCTCTTTTACCCTGGACAGTCCAGGTCTTCTCAAAGAGCTCTGCCATCCTAGACAGTCACCTTAGAAGATTTCTTTTTTTAAGTTTTATTGATGTGTTTCATTTTTGCACATTTTCAAACATTTCCTGGTTACTCCCACTCTGTGGGAGGTCTCTAAAAACCAAAGCAAAAAAATTAAGTAAAACTAGCAATGCAGTGACCTTACTTCAAAGTTCAGGCAATATTCCCACATTTGTAGTACCTTCCCAAACTCTTTATTTTTAAACTGTTATGTTTTAATTAACAGAAATCCTATTCTCTTGTATTTTTTCCATCTCTATGCTCCTTACTCCCTGTTTGTTTCAAGTTACTACACTTTCTTTTTTTCCTTTTATCCTTCCCTTCAGGGTCTTGTCTCCAAGCTTATGGTTTGTTTTGCATATTATTAATTCCTCCCTGAACCTACCCTTCCCTTTTGTGCTCCCTTTCCCCCTAGTCACATTCTTATCTGGAGTTCAACAAGAGAGTTTTAGACTAGTTCACCCCTAAGGTCCATCTCAGTTCTAAATCTGTGATCCTATAGTCCTATGACCCTTCTGGCTCTATATCTATGATCCTATACTTAAGTGAGCATGACCATCAGACTCCTAAGACCCAGCTCATTAGTATGGGAAGGCACTCTCTAGCTTCCCACCAACCTGCTTTCTTACTCTAGCCAGAGATCTGACAACCTACTCCTTCCATTAGAAGAGCGGTGATATGTTGGAGCTGGGTAGTACTCTAGGGAGAACACCTAGTCTGGGATGGCCCCAAAGATTTACCCGGTGACTGGTCAAGCCCCCACTCACTCATCCAGCCATCTTTTCTGTCCAGATTAGACATATCTAGTACAAGTGGGATGAGGTTGGTATAAGACCAGGAGTAGGGGATAGGAAACAAGTGCTGGGAGGAAGGCAGAGTAGAGAGGAGGAAGTTGGTTGGGAATATCTGAGCATTCTGCCATTGAACTAATGTGCAAATTATATGCAAATGAAGTAGGGGTTGTGTCCCTTTAGAAAAAAGTTGACTACACTCGTATTGAGATCCTCCACATTCATTTCTGCCAGGTTTGCTCTGGGCTCCCAGCCAGCAATAGGGTACTAACAGTGTGGACTTTATCATTGGCCCCTTTTACCCCCCTTCTACAAGGCTGTCTCCCAGGCTCTGGGAAAAGAAGGGTGGTCCATCCCTGCTGAGGATCAGAGGAAGCCGAGGTCAGACAAGGGCTAAGGGTAGGGCTTGGGGTGGTTCTGGTGGGGAGGGCACTGGCAGCCCAAGAAGGGGCTGGGAAATTAAGGAGGTGGGCAGAGTGTAACAGGGAGGCTTTTTCAAAGTTTGTCTCCAGGCCAAACAAACAAAAACCCTTTGTCAGGGCTCAGCAGCAGAGCTAGGGAATGACAGTGCTGAGGACTTTGGCTCTACAATTAGTGTCGATACCATCACAGCTCAGACAGCCTCTGATTGCCCGGCTGCTGAGGTTCCTTGCAGGTGGTAAATCAAGTAACTTTGCCAAGGCTCTGAGGCCTGGGGAGGTTTCTGACTGCATGGCTTCAGGGATGAGATCAAGCACCCAGCCCTGCTCTCACCTCTGCCTGTCTCACCTGCAGGGAATAATTATTTTTCATTTCCAACTGCCTATTAGACATGGTGAATGGGATATCCTATAGACAACCTCAAGTTGTCTGAAACTGAACTCATTATCTCCCCCCCAACCCTCCCCTCTTCCTAACTTCCCTATTATTGGTGTCACCCAGTCACCCAAGCTCACAGCTTATATGTCATTTTCCCCTCCTCTCTCTCTCTCTCTCTCTCTCTCTCTCTCTCTCTCTCTCTCTCTCTCTCTCTCTCTCTCTCTCTCTCTCACACCCACACACACACACACCCACACACACACACACACACACCATATCCAGTTGTTTGTCAAGCACTGCCATTTCTAATTTTGTAGCAACTTGCCCACCTGCCTCTTTTCTCTCCTCTGACACTGTCACTAACCTGGTACAAACCCTCAACACCTCACACCTGCATTATTCCAACAGCCTACTGGTTGGTTTCCCTGTGTCAAATCTCTCCCCATTTCAATCTATTTTCCAATTAACTGTCAAAGTGATCCTACTAAAGTGCAGGTCTGACCACATCACCCTTCTAGTCAATAAACTCCACTGGTTTCCTAATACCTCTAGAGTCAAATATTAAATGTGTTTGGCTTTTAAAGTCCTTCATAACCGGGCCCTTTCCTTCCCTTCCAGTTTTTCTTCCCTCCACATACTTGATGACCCTTTAACAGTGGCACTCCTCTCAAATGAGCTCTCTAGTGCCTGAAATGCTTTGCCTCTTCATCTCTGCTTCTTAAGTTAAAGTGCCACTTTCTGAGAGAAGTTTCTCCTGGTCCTCCTAAATATTAGTACCTTCCCTCTGAGACTGCCCCCAATTTATCTTGTCTGTATCTTGTCAGCATATAGTTGTCTGAATATTGGGTCTTCCCAATAAACTGTGAGCCCCTTGAGGGCAGGGACTATTTTTCTTCCCCTTTCTTTGTATCCCTTGTGCTTAGCACAGTGCCTGGCTCGTAGTAGGCATTTATTAAATGCTGGTTGACAGACTGACTATTTACATACTTTTTTCTTTCAATTATTCCCAAAGTTGTAAGATCATAAATGACCTCAGAAAGGACCTTGGAGGTCATCTAATCCATTATTAAGAGGGAGAAACAAGGCTCAGAAAAGGGAAATAACTTGTCCAATATCACACAGGTAGCAAGTGGCAGAGCCGGGATTTGAAGCCAGATCTTCTAATCCCAAACCCACTCTTCTCACCACTTTCCAGGACTCCATTGGTGCCATGGTCTCAATGATGTGGGCATTCTCTGAAACAATACAGATTAGAGCCCATTCATGCCTGTCCATACTATACCACTCTCATTCATGATCTCTCATCAATTTGCTACTCTATCCAGGGCTACTCTTTAGCACCCATGGCTACCAGTAGGTTGGGAGCTGGGGCACAATCTTACAGTTCATTGGGTTCAGTCCCCTCATTTTCCTAAGGAGAGTAAGGCCCAGAGAGCAGAAAGAATTTGCTCAAAACCGCACAAATGGTCAGTGACAGGGCAGCCTTTGAACCTAGACCCTCTGGCTCCAAAACCAATGCTCTTTCCATTCTGCCATGAAGGCTGTTTATCCCCTGGTCTCACTACATGACCAGTCCATCTTTTTTCCATACATTTCCCCGATGACATCCTTTCAATTACATTTTTTCACCATACTACCTACCTATTCTAGGGGTGCAGCTTGTATTTAGACTGATATGGTTATATTCACACCCTGACATATTTCCATTCCATAGTTCCAAAGACACGCAGACAAAGCATTGAATTTTCTCCTTCAGGAATCATGTAGGCATAGTCTGCGTCCTAACAAGTCAAATGAGCCACAGACAGTTTCACTCCAAACACCCAGGAAACAGACAGAAAGAGCGGTTTTGTGCTTGAATGCCCAGCTTTCCTGCAGCCTCACTAGTGACAGCTTTGGGGCTTTCCCTTCAGAAACCTAATTGTTATGTTTGATACCTTCCCCTTCTCCCTCCTGCTGATTTGGGACTTTCTCACAGAAGCATATTGGCAGTCTCATTGAAGGGCTTTCTCAGTGTCACTTGTCTTTGTCACCTCCCCCTCTATATAGTTTTTTCTTTAAAATGTATCTAAGATTCTCCATTTTAAGAATGGGGAAACTGAGGCTCAAAGAGATGGAATAGTTAACTTGTCCAAAATCACACAATTAGCAAAGGATTTGAACCAAGTCTTCTAAGTATTCTTTCCACTATACCAAATCTACCCCTAGTCCACTGCCTCATCAATCTCCCACATAGCCTTCTAACTGGTACATTTTTCTCCTTCTAATCTCTCCCATTCACCACTGCCAGTTATGTTTCCTAGAGCAATATGATTAAAAAAAAAAAACTCTGCTCCAAATCCTCAATAACTCCCTATTTCATAAAGAAAAAAGTAATAATTCCCTTCTCCCTATAATTTTACTCTGCCTCTATTCAACTTTATTTCCCATTCTCCCTATTATACACCTTCATTTTTATTCACGATTTAGCTAATCTCATAAATCTAACTCATAAAGAGTTGTGATCTGTATGGGGTGCTGACATGGGTGAAAACACATCTATTTTCTGGAATTATCATTATTATTTCCATATGACATATTCCCATGAGAACCTAAGCTAAGCCTTGAAGAGAGATAAAGATACATAGGATCATAGTTTTAGAACTGGAAGAGACATCAGAAGCCATGTAATTCAATGCCTTCATTTTACAGATGAGGAAACTGAGGCTCAGGTTGAGGTCAAACTGAGGAAGCTGAGGTTAAGTGACCAGTCCAGGATTGCACAAGTAATAGGTGATTGAGAAGGTATTCTAACCCAGGTCCTCTGACTCCAGCATAACTTCAGCACATCCTCATGCACTGATCAAGGAAATATCTCTGGAGCAGGTGGCATGGTACAGTGGGAAGAATTCTGGCTCTTCAGACAGGAGACATGGGTTCAAATCTTACCTTGTATACTTCCTACCTGTGTGACCCCAGGTAAGTCACTCAACCTCCATCCATAAAATGGAGGGGGGTAGACTAAATAGCCTCTCAGATTCCTTTCAGCTCTAGATTTATGGTTTTCCTCCCCCAACATAGTTCACATACTTATGTAGTATCTAAATCCTACCCACTCTTCAAGACCCAATCCATTCACACACACACACACACACACACACACACACACACACACACACACAAACACACAGAGCTTTCCCTGACAATCCTAGTCCACAGTTAGGAACTCTCATAATCCAATGGCATTCAATAGTCCCCTCTTTCCTATGTACTAGATTTGTTTATCCCATAAATTTGCGAATTCCTTGAGGGCAGAGACCCTATCATTTACTTCTCTTGTATCCGTCATAGCACTGAGCACATAGGAGATTCACAAGGACCAGTTGCTTGGTTGGTCAAATGATAGACCCAGCCAATCTAGTATTTCTAGTCATTTTAGCTGCCAGTACAGAGTAGCCCACTTTGTGGCCTCTCTATCCTTGCCATCAGCTCAGGTCTCTGGAAACAAGAACAGCCACAGGACCAGCTGGGGCATGATTCTCCTGCTTAGTGGTCTGCCTTGGTCCAGTCTAGAGAACCTACCAGCCACCTTACTTCCTCACACCTTCTCCATTCCAACTAGGTTGGCCTACTTATTATACCCCACACCCAATATCCTGCCTTCACTCCTTTCCACAAGTTGCCCTCTATGTCTGAAAGGCACATCTCCTCACCTCCAACTCTTGGAATCCCTGGTTCTCTTCAAAGCTCAATTCAAGGGTTGTGTCCTTTACTAGGCTATTCTTGGTCTCTCCTCCAACCCCACCACCACCACCACCACTCCCACCCACAATCTTTAGTATGGCTCTACTCTTTTCTTTGGACAGCTTAGGTGATACAGTGGATAGAGTGCCAGGCCTGGAGTCAGGAAGACTCATCTTCATGAGTTCAAATCTGACCTCAGACACTTACTAGCTGTGTGACCCTGGGCAAGTCACTTAACCTTGTTTGTCTCAGTTTCCTCATCTGTAAAATGAGCTAGAGAAGGAAATAGCAAACTATTTCAGTATCTCTGCCAAAGAAAACCCCAAATGGGGTCATGAAGAGTCAGAGAAGACTGAACATCAACTCTTTTCTTTGTTATCTATTGTTTTCCATAAGTAGTATGTGAGCTCCTCACAGATAAGTATTGCTTTGATTTTTTTGTCTTTATCTTCCCAATATCTAGCACAGCAACTGATGAAAATAAGCACTTACTGCTTGTTGAATTAAATTAAATGGAATTCTCCTGAGCATACCCAGGAAGGGTAAGGAAAGGGAGACTTCCTTTCCAGTGCTACTCCTCCCAGAGCCCTTCCCATATTTTGCTTAGATCTTGCAGGCTGTGGGTCCATCTGTCACTTGTCTCATCCTCCCTTTCCCCCCCACCAGCAGCACACACACACACACACACACACACACACACACACACACACACACACACACACACGCACATACACACATACACACACAGTGGGACAGAGTAGAAATCTGGCAATGCTTCCTCAGGAAGCCCTCCCGGGAGCCATGTAGCATGCATGGCATTCAAAGAAATCTGTGCACTGGCTTAATTGCACATAAGCCAATTGAAAATTTACAACCAAGTATTAGCTTAAAGGAAGAAATTACGTTTATTTGGGTGGTTATGCAAATAGTATGTTGCAGTGCCTTGTGGGAAAAGTCCTTTTCTTAAAAAAAAGAACTAGGGGATGTAGGGAGGAAAGGAGGAAGTCAGATAGCATCTACAGGATCTGAGGCACAAAAACTCAAACTTCAGCAGTTGTCCCATTCCCCAGGCTATACCTTTAACCTAAGTGACATAGGGAGACTGGGGGAAATCTCCCCATTTCATAGAGAGGGAAAAGCAAGGAATGGGATGGTTCAGTGATGTCCATGTGCTGAGTCAGGAATACAGTTTCAATCAGCCAATAAACATTTATTAAGGCCCTACTATGTGTCAGGCACTGTGCTAAGCAGTGGGAATACAAAGAACAGCAAAAGAGTGCTTAGCCTTGAAGAGCTCACAATCTTGTGCAAAAGACAACTCCAAGGAACCACTAGATTCCCTATTCCATCCCCAAAGAAAGACTTGTCCTGCTTCTCCAGATTCCTCCCAGGTTCCTTGGGCAGAAGCTCAGTGGGCTGTTTTAGTTGCCTTGCTCTAGAATGGAGAGAGGAAAAGCAGGGGCTGAGGCCCTGGATACTCACCCTATAAGCTTGTTTGAGAATGATGCGCTGGCCTCAGCTTGAGGGAAATTACCTGGACCTGCCTGGGACACTTAGGAATAGTCCATACTGGACACATGAAAACGGTTCATCAAAGGTCTCCATTCTAACTGTGATCTGGTAACCTTTCTTTTTCTTTTCTTTTTTCTTTGAGGCAATCAGGATTAAGTGACTTGCCCAGGGTCACACAGCTAGTAAGTATGTGGGACCAGATTTGAACTGAGGTTCTTCTGACTCCAAGGCTGGTGTTCCACCCACTGCACCACCTAGCTGCTCCTGGGTGACCTTTCTGACTGGCATGATGTCCGAGTAAGAGGCAGAATTACTCAGTGTTAGATTTGGAGACAGGTAACCTAGGTTCATATTCTGACTCTGCCCATAGGGCATCCTTGGGTAAGTCACAATCTGTCTGAGCCTCAACCTTCTCCTCTATAAAGTGGAATTGGACTAGATCCTTTTTTACTCCAAATTTAATATTCTATTTCTTTTTCCTTCTCTCTAGTTTCGTAAGACCTTCCCAACAACCTTTGGATTTAAAAAAAAAAGTAGTGAACCAGTCCCTGCAAAGTTCTTCTGTCACATTTATTTTCCCAGACAGTCACTACTTGAAGTCAATTCTCACTCTCCTCAGAACAATTTCCCCTTTCTTCAATTACATGTCGAAGTCCTTCTGTTCAACAATTGCTACTCCTCCTCTCCTCCCCCCCATCTTTCTTACCACTACCCCCCTTCACACAAACGTGAAAAATGGTAAATGTTTTTCCCATTATTCAAATGGCATGGAAATTGCCTGCTTGGCATTCTGCTTTGACATTGAGACTTTAATTAGCCATTGGTTTCCCACTCCCAAGGTACTTCTCCATCTCTCTCCTGGTTCCTTACTTCCTCGGTTCCTTTGGCATCCAAATAAGGGATGCCCTGAGTGAGAGGGGAGGGAGAGAAGCCCCAAAGTTAGGAGAGTGGTGGCTTCTAATTTATGAATCAAAGGATCTGGGTTCTTTCAACTCTACCAATAACTAGTTGTGTGCTAATTGATCAAATCACTTCACCCCTCTGGACCTCAGTTTCCCCTTCTGTACAATAATGGTTTGGTACCAGATGACCTGAGAGGCACTATAGTGTAGTGGCCAGGGCACTGAACTTGGAGTCAGGAAGACTTCATCTATATCCCTCCTTAGACATTTACAAGGGGGTAAGTCACCTTGCCTAGGCTATAGGCCTCAGTTTCCTCATCTATAAAAGGAGGAGATTAGAAATGGTATCCAACAAATCCCTTTGAGATCTAAATCCATGATCCTATGACTTCTGAGGGGGCAGTGACACAGTGGATAGAGTGCCAAGCCTGGAATCAGGAAGACCTGAGTTTAAATCTGGCCTCAGACACTTACTAACTGTGTGACCCTAGGCAAGTCACTTAACCCTGTTTGCCTCAGTTTCCTCATCTATAAAATGAACTGGAGAAGGAAATGGCAAATCACTCCAGTATTTACCAAGAAAACCCCAAATGGGGTCACAAAGAGTTGGACACAAACCAAGGACTCTCCAGTAAAGGACCTCAGAGACAATGGGACCCATTGTAAAAGCAGCTTCTAGTTTAAAATATGGACTTTTGGGGAGGTGCCAGAGTACATTGTGGCTTTGGAAAAGGAAAAGAAAATGCCAGTGGCATTGCATCTGTGAAGACTTGGCCACGTGATTCCCTAAATGTGTACCACACTATAATTTGCAGACAGTGCACCCCAGGTTTAGGGGGTGGGGATGTTTTGTAGAGACTTCTTTCTATGCCATCTTAATAAATACCTTTACTAACAACTAATTTTGTCTACCAGCTGATTGTTATTAATGGGGGCTCATGGTCTATAATGTTAAGAGTGGATGCCCCCCATAGAATCAGATAGGATCATGATTCAGCATTTGAAGGAATCTTAGAGATCAAGCCCCTCATTTTGTAGGTGAGTTAACGAAGGCCTAGAGGTTAAATGACTTGCCCAGGATCACGCAACTAATACAAGATTCAAACCCAGGTCTTTCTGACTCTAGGTCCAACACTGTATCCACTATACCAAATTGGCCCCTCCCTTGAATCTCAGGTAGCAGCTGCCCCTCGAAGCTCCAACCTGTAAGAGCGGTGCAAATTGGGGAAATGACCCGGGTGAGGGTGCTACGTCTATATTTTAAAAGTCACTGGGAGAAGATAGTCCTTCACCCAATGGCACCAATCTCTAATGGTAGAATTTCAGGCATTGGTGGAATAGATATTTGTGAGCAGAAGGTCTTTCAGGCCCTCTGATATCACACCATGAAGATGCTACCTGTTTCATCTATATTATCTCTGAATGTCCTTGGCCCTGCACAATGGGAAAAAATAAGTTTCCATCCTGAAAAGGTCCTGATTGGAATGAATACCAATGCAACCTATACATAAGCCCCACTTTTTCCTACCTCAACAACCTATATCACAAACTCCTTACCCTTTTCCCCATAACTACTATTTCCATGACACCTAAAATTCACAGCTGTTCACCCATGACCAGGGCTGGATCCCTTCAGGGATCATGGGCCTGGGTCCTAGAGCAAGACCCAGAGCTAAGTAACAGTGGCTTCAGCCTTTGGATACTCTCCTGGGATTTGGCTTCCTAGAGAAGGACGCAGGGAACAGACCCAGATACCCTCTTCAAGACCCTTCCCTACCAGGCTGCTGCTGCCTGGTCTCTCAGCGAAATTCACACCCTTTCTTCCTCAGACAGTGAGTGCTAGGGAGAAGGAACATAGGACTCTGGGTCTCCTGCCTCCTTACATCATTCACTGCCTGCGCTGATAAACTTCTATTCCCAGGGGCGGAGAAGTCCAACCATCTGGCGCAGAATAACACAAATTAATAAAACAAGGGAAAAACAAAACAGGAAAGCAAACATCCATCCCTCTGAGCCTCATTTTCCCCATCTGTAGAGTAAGGATGATTAAAATTGCACTACCTACCTTGAAGAGTTGTTGTTGGGGAATGATTTTGTAGACCATAAAGCATTATATAAAGGCAAATTATCGCTGTGGAGAAATCGACAGCCCTTCTCTCCCCTTGCCACCCAAGGCCCAGCCTAAACCAGAGATCCTTTTTGCTATTTCCCAGAAAAGCCTATGTATGGGAATTCAATTTAATGAGCATTTGTTCATCACCTACTATGTGAAAGGAACTGGGGAGAGGGACAGGGTCTAGACCAGATTTCAGGGATACAGACAATTCCCAGATAAGCTCCATTGCATATCAAGAGACCAGTGTATCTGTATGAAATTTCCAAAAGAATATAGGAAGTGGTACTGACTGAAATGAGACTGATCATTCTAAAACAAAGTGGACTGCCTTACTGAGAGAAAGAGGCTTTTGAACCATGATGGATGATTGGAATAGAAGAAACCAGACCTCCTTCCTGTAGGTGACAAATACGAGGTGTCAAAGGGAAAAGGTTTCTGCTGATTTTGAGGTCACTGCCCTTCCTGAAATAGCACTCCAGATGAAAAGAACACTGTAACACACCTGCTAAAGAGAAGGCAGTACCACCCAGCCAAGCCAGTGGTTAAAGGTAGGAAAAGACTTCAAATGCCCATCGAAGAAAGAATAAGCCCAGGGAGCCCAGCAGATCAACCTGTCCAGTAGAGACCCTATACCCTGAGGAGACCCCAGTAGCTAAGCAATCTCCCCACTCCAGTCCACAGCAGCTGTTCCCAGTAAGGACTCAGAGGAGCAGGTGAGTTATTTGACTAGCCCAGAAGCAGACTGACTGTTCAGCTGAGATAGCTCATGTTAGAAGGAGACAGCCCAGTGAAGCAGCACAGAGACTCATCCACCACCGATACCACACCCCATAGCAAGCTTCAGGAGCACCTTCCCAAGAAAGAAAGGACATCAAGACCATAAAGTTTCAGAGTTGTGTGTTTCCAGGCCTAAATGTGTGTCTCACTACAACTCTCAGCTCATGGCTAGCCTCCTCTCCACCGATACTGGGTGTATGTGCTTCCCAGTTTGGGAGCAAATGCTTTGTAATTACTGTTCTCGCTATGCCATTTGAATAAATGTTTTTGCTAGAGTCTACTGACTGATTGCTAAAGAGGAGCATCCCCTCTTGTGAGCTTGTGAGCTAGTGGTAAGTGAAGAGCCACCCACAGGGTTTCCTTAAAATTGTGAAAGTATAAGCAGCCACTCTCTGAGGACCCAGCCTACGAATGGGGTTGGGAGAGTGCATGTTACATACGGATGATGGAGCCAAGGTTCACAGAGGCTGTGAGTTGTGCTTGTCCAAGCAAGGAGTACACATTAGAGGTGGGATGTCAATGCTGGGCCTCCTAACTCCAAGGTCAGCACTCTATCAATTATTCTGGGCTGTTTCTCACTAAACATAAAATACCTAGAAACAACATTCAACACTGAGCACAAATACATAGAAGGCAACCTCATAGGAAGGCTGAACCAGAGAATTCACACTAGCTAGGGGTTAGTCAGAGAAGGTGTTCTGGGTTTTAAAGGAGGTGGGAGAGGACATGGATAGTCCCGGAGGAAAAAGGAGAACTTGTGGGTATAACAGGCTAGCCCCTGAATGGCTGAGTGTGCCACAGTCCTAGTCTGGCCTCCTGAAACCTGAAACCCAGGACTAGGAGACACCAGCTGCTGCTGCTGCTGTTACTACTACTACTACTACTACTACTACTACTACTACTACTACTACTACTACTACTACTACTACTACTACTATTAGTGCTGATGCGGCTACTACTACCACTGCTGCTGCTGCTGATGATGATGATGATGCTAGAGATGAAGACCACTTAGTCAAGCAGCTCTGTGTTCCTTTTAGCAACATTTTTGTTTGTTTGTTTGTTTTTGTTTTTAGTCAATTGGAGTTAAGTGACTTGCCCAGAGTCACATAGCTAAGTGAATGTTATGTGTCTGAGGCCAGATTTGAACTCAGGTCCTCCTGATTTCAAGGCCAGTGCTAGCTGCCATTCCTTTTAGCAATCTTGAAAGCAATTAAGCAAGTCACTAGAAAAGAGCAACAACAGGTAAGGAGAGAACAAGCCAGCAAAGTAAAGCAGCAAAGTGTTGCCTTGGGGGTAGGGAGAAGTGTGGGAAGAGGAAGGAAACAAATATCCCCATGTATCACATCTTCAAAAATAAACAGGGAGGGGGGCAGCTAAGTGGCACAGTAGATAGAGCACCAGCCCTGGATTTCAGGAGAACCTGAATTCAAATCCGGCCTCAGACATATAGTACTTACTAGCTGTGTGACCCTGGGCAAGTCACTTAAAGCCATTGCCTAGAAAAAATAAACAAATAAATGAATGAAAATAAACAGGGAGAATGAACCCTGGGCCACATTCCAGTCTTGGGCAGGGGCTCTGATCCCCAAAGCCCCTAAAACCTCCTCCCATCCCAGGCTTCCTCTGCTTCTCTGTTCCTTAGTAGATAAATGGTCAAAGATATGAAAAAAAAGTCCTCAAAAAAAAAAAGAAATGCAAGCTATCAACCACATAAAGATGTCCCAAATCACTAATAATAAGAAAAATACAAATGAAAATAACACAGATTCCATTCACAATCATCAGATTGGAAAAGATACCCAAAAAAGGGAAATGACAATTGGTGGAAGGAATATCAGTGGATAGGCAAACTAATACATTGTTGGTAGAGCTGAACTAATCCAACTATTCTGGAAAATAATTTAGAACTATGGTCAAAAAGAGTGACTAAACTGTGGGCTGTATTCATATGTCACCACCACCTGGCTCCTTCTAACATGAGCTATCTCAGCTAAACAGTCAGTCTGGATTATTGCAATCACCTACGGATTATTCTTTCTGCCTCAAGTTTCTGTCCAAATGGGTCCATCCCCAATCCAGATACCAAAGTGATCTTCCTAAAGAACAGGTTTCACCCTATCACCCCCCTACTCATTAAATGCCAATGGATCCCCATTTCCTCCAGAATAAAACATAAAATTCTCTGTTGGCTCTTAAAGCCCTTCACAACTTGGTCCTTTCCTACTATTTGCCTCTTCTTCCACTGTACTTCCCTCTCTGTATTCAACAATCCAGCAACACTGGCCTCCTTGCTGTTCTTCAGTACAACACTCCTTTGTCTGACTTTTCACTGGCTCTCCCCTGGGCCTGGAATGCTCTCCTTCCTTGTCTCTGCCTCCCAGCTTCCTGGCTTCTTTAAAGAAGTGGGTCAGCATCTCTTCCCTTCTTCTTTCCTAATGTCTCCTTCTCCTTATCTCCACTGCCTTCCCTCTGAAATTACTACTAATTTACCTTGTATATATCTTGGATGCACATACAAGGCAGTTAGGTGATGCAGTGGATAGGACCCGGAATGGGGAAGACCTGAGTTCAAATATGATCACAGACACTTATTAGGTATATAACCCTGGACAAGTCACTTAACCTCTGTCTGTTCCAATCTGTTCCAATTTCCTCATCTGCAAATAATGTGAATTAAAATAGCACCTACCTCCCAGAGTTGTGGTGCAGATCAAATGGGATGATATTTTTAAAGTGCTTTTCAAACCTTAAGATGTTGCCTAAATGCTAACTGTTATTATTCTTACATACTTATTTGAATGTTGTATCTATTAGAATGTGTTTTCCTTATGAATAGGACTACTTTTTGCCCCTTTTTTTGGTATCACCAAGCTTAGCACAGGACATGACACCTCTTAAGTTCTTAATAAATGCTTTTTGACTGACTGAACTGGAGTACCAGGGAGCAATATAGCGAGGAGTGAAAGGAGGAAGTGACAAAGATGAAGAAAGGAAAGAAAAGGGGAGAAGAGAGAAAGGGAGGGAGGGAGGAAGGAAGGAAGGAAGGAAGGAAGGAAGGAAGGAAGGAAGGAAGGAAGGAAGGAAGGAAGGAAGGAAGGAAGGAAGGAAGGAAGGAAGAAGGAAGGAAGGAAGGAAAAAAGAAAGAAGAGAGGAGAGATAGAGAGAGGGAAGGACAGAAAGGAAGGATAGGATCAGAGGTTTGGAAATGGTAGGAACTTCAAAGGTCATTTCATCTAACCCTTTCACTTTCCAGGTGTGGAAACTGAGGTTCAGAGAGGTGAATTTGGTGGTAGCAGAGCCAGACAGGACTAGAGCCCAAGTCCCTTGGCTCCTGACTCTAAAGGTCTTTCCAATCTATCACACCACCCTTCAAAAGTGAGTAGACTGGTCTACCAATGCCTCTCCCTCTTTTTGGTTCTCTGTTCTTTCCTCCTGTTGCCTTGGTCTTGCCAGGCTGGCAGAGGAGTTGAGAGAATGGCTTAGCTTCCTACATGTGGGGACAGATGAAGAATCCATGCCTGTTCCCTGCCCAAATGTGAGAGGCTTCATAAACAGCATCACAACAATGTCAATGGAAAGCAGAATAATCGAAGTTTGTCAATGTATTGAGTAGCTTTGCTGAACTTCTTTTTTTCTTTTGTATTCTTTAAGCATAAGGTGTGTATTGCACAAACATATAGGTTTATGCTTATGCCCATGTGGATTCTCTAAATGTGGCTTGAAGGAGGCATGAATAGATATCTCTGGAATTTTGCCCACCCCTCTCCAAGGGTGATTTTGATTCCTGCCTTGAGAAGGGTAGGAAAAGGGGGCTACAAGGCTGATCATGATATTCTCCATGGTGTTCCCATTCTCTGAGGGAGAAGGGCACTACATTAGAAATGTATCTATCTGCGCCTCTAAATATTGCTGATCTAGGAGAATAATCTAGGGGCTGGGGGGAATTAGTTGCAAGCTAATTTCCTGATTATGATCCTTTAAAAGCATAGACTTAATTGTTTCCCACCAAATATAGTGGGACCATCACAAGAAGTAAATAGCAAGTAAACTCATTTATCCAAGAGGATAACACACAGAAATCAAAGTTAAACAGATTAGAAAATAAACAGAATTAATGAGCTCTTCCATTGGGAGCAAGATATCTCGGTTTAACCATGAGAGAGTCCCCAATCTCACCCAAGAGGAAATTACTCAAAGTCTCTAGGGAGCCAAGCTGGAAATTAGGATGCATTGAAAAGCCGACTTTTCCCTACATATCTGCTTCCAAAATCTATTCTCTCCCCATATATCTCTCCAAAGAAAGTCTGGAACCACATGTGTCTCTCTCTGGAAGCAGTTCAGAAATGAAAAAGATCTCATCTTTCTAAAGCTCTCATCAACTCTACCCTTCATGCCAACACGAAGGATTGAGCCATCAAAGGGAGTCTTAAGCAAATATTCCAGGCTTGAATTCTGAGCTACATAAGGAATGTCTTTATGAGAGGAAAGAAGAGTGGGAATACATTGGAAAATATAGGTGATTTAAAAAAACAAAATTATCAATAAAAATTTATTTCAAAATGCTGAGTGACATCGAGTATCCAAACTTTTGCAATGTAAAGTATGTGGTGTTTAGAAAGTTAATTTCTGGATAATTAATCATTTTATTAATAATGCTAACATTTTAATAAAAGAAGTCAGTAGAACTCTGGAATGCCAAAGACCCTCATGGCAGTGGGCTCAAGGCTTATTTGGCCTGAGAAAAGTGTTCCAAAGGGTAGCAATCAACTCTGATTGGTTAACAAGTAATGAGAGAAAATGTGAATACTATAATGATGGGCTGGACCTATTCTAATGAACTTTGATTACATCATTTACTTCTAAATTACCCCCAGTCTTGGGCAATCTAATCAAAGTATATATATTATATATATATATATATATATATATATATATATATATATATATATTATATAATATATATATATATATATATTATATATATATATATATATATATAATATATATATATATATATATATATATATGTATGTATGTATGTATATGTATATATGTATATATATGTGTATATATATGTATATATGTGTATATATATGTATATATGTATATATATATAATATATATATGTGTGTGTGTGTCTGTATGTGTGTATATGTATATATGTATGCATGTGTATGTGTATATATTATGTGTGCTATATATACACATGCATATATAGGTTATGTACGTATATATCTATATGCATATATACATTGTGTATGTATATGTATGTATACATAAGTGTTTGTGTATTTGTTTCTTGACAAGAAAAGTTGTATTCCTTCAAATACAAGTACTTGCTTTATGTGACCAGAGAGCCCAGCACACTTTCCATCTTGCCTCAGTTACTACACAGCTTAAAGGCAAATGTTGACCACAGTTCAACTCAGGCCCCTGAAAGCATTTGCCTTCTTCTTTCCTGGGGCCTCTGGGTTGTTTCATCCTGAAATGTCTTCACTTGTACTTTGTCTCAATAGCTAGGCTTCCTTGATTATTTTAGTATGTAGACAGTGCACAAACCTTAAAATAAAAGCACAAAGCCAGATTAAGGGACAGAGAACACATCTTAAACCAGTGTAGAGCTCCATAGACACATACCCCTATTATACAGAGAACAGTAAAAAGCAATTTCTATTTCCACTGTGTTTTATAGTTCATAAAGTGCTGTCCTCCTACCAACTCTATAAGGTAGTTAATACAAGTGTTATAATACCCAGAAACATCTTAAACATGCAATCCTATTTTTATTTTCTTTATTTTAAAAAAGGTATTGAGAGCTGTAATTTTTACATCACCTTCCTTTTCCCACATATCTATTTCCCATCCCCAAACCAGAGAGCTATCACAAAACATCAGCCTCTCAGTTCTAAACCATCCTCTCTTCTTGACACTTGTCTCCCTATTCCTACATCCTCAACCCCTCCCAAACTGAAGGATTTTCAATCCTACTTGTGACCAGGCAAGGTATAAGAGGCAGGCTGCAAAGCTCTCTTCCCTTAAAGGAGAGCAAGGCCAACAGTCAGGAATGAAACAGCCTCAGTTCAGAGACACCATGTCAATCAGACACACACAAAGGACATGAATAATGATAATCCCTCAACTGGAGACCGAAATGGGAGAGGAGTGTGGGAGACAATGCTGAGTTTTAGGAAGAGGGAAAAATTGAGCATCAAGAAAAGAGAAATCAATCTAGGGAAACTTAAAGCAGTATTCACTGATGAAAAGGCAGCCTAGCCAGGTTGGGGAAAGGATGAGAGGATTGTTGTATTTCCCTGTCATGCCCTGTCTTCCACTAGCCAAGACATTACCCAGTATGCCCTCCCAGGCTAGACTAATGACTTAGCACGGTGAAAAGGGCCCTGGCTCTGGAATCAGAGGACCTAAGTTTCAATCCTGCATCTAATGCTTACTGCACTGTGACCTTGGGTCACTTAGCTGCCATTGGCCTCAGTTTTCTTATCTATAAAAAATAAGTGAGTAGGGCTAGATGGTATTTGAGGTCCCTTTCTGTTCTAGATCAATCATCTTATAGTCTGGACATCGGATTAGTGATGGAGAGATCATAAAATATTTGCATTAGAAGAGACCTGTCCCTTCACTGAATTTTAAAGTTAGAAGGGACCTCAGAGGCCATCCAACCCTTATCCAGACCAGAATCTCCATCACAAAATCCCTGACAAGTTTTTCTGCACTTTCTGCTTGAAGATATTTAATGTAGAGGAGCCTGCTACCTCCCAAGGTAGCTCATTCTAATTATGGGCAGCTCTGACTGCTCAGAAGTTTTGTCGTGAATCAAGCCAAAATGTGCCTTCTTACAATTTCTGCCTATTGTCCCTGGTTCTGCCTTCTGAATCCAAATAAAACACATCTACTCCACACAACAGCCCATGAGATATTTAAATACAGCCATCACGTATGCCCTGTATCTTCTCTTCTGCAGGATAAACATGCCCAATTCTCATATAGGGTATACTCAAGGGCCTTCACCATCCTGATTGCCTTCTTCTGGACATTCTCTAGCTCTTCAATGAATTTCCTAAACTGTGGTGGCCAGAGCTTAACGCAAGGCTCCAAATATGGTGTGACCATAGCAGAGTACAATGGTATTGTGCTCTCTTTATCCTTAGAAACTACACCTCTCTCGATGCAGATCAAAATTGCATAAGCTTTTTCGGCTACCATAACATACTGCTGACTCATATTGAGCATTCAGTCAGCCATAATCCCCAGATCTTTTTCAGACAACCTATTATCAAATCATCCTTCCCCCATCCTATGCTTGTAAGGTTGATTTTTTTAATCCAAGTGTAAACCTTTACATTTATCCCCATTAAATCCTATCTTATTAGATTCAGTCCAATTTTCTGGCCTGTTAAGATCTTTTAGGATCCTATCAGGAGGAAAAAGTCCTTCCCTCTATACCTTTGCTTATCCCACAGTGCTGCTTCAGTATTAGGGGTCCTATGGGAGATCACATTCAATTCTCAGCCAATGCAGATGTAGTTTTGAGGATCAGCATAAGATTGTGAGAAGCATGCTGAGCTACGAGTCAAGAGAGCTAGGTTTTAGTCCTAGCTTTACCACTGACTCAGTGTGTGACCTTAATCAAGTCATTTCCCCTTCTCTGGCTCTCAGTTTCCTCCTCTGTGACATGAAAGGGTTGGACCAGTAATCCCTAGTGCCCCTTCCATCTGGGATTCTGAAGATGCTGGAATCTTCATTATACATTCCTAAGGTAGGGAAACAGCTTGGTTTTATGTTGTTCAAAATACAACAAAGTCCAGTGGCTGATTTTCTTGTTGTTATCATTGTCATCTCACCATTGTTTTTTGTTTGCTAATACACATGCATAATAAATGCAAGAATGTGGATCAGGATGGCAGAAGACAATGGTATAGTCTTCTTCACATAGCTTTTGTTCTTGTTCCATTTCATTTCTAGACCATTCTGAGAGGATCTTAGGAACTAGTGACCCCAAGCCTCCAAATAGCTCCCATGGGTTATTTAGGTTTTTTCTGCCAGAATCTCTTAAATGGTTTTTAGGGAGAACAGAATTCTCATAAGGGTTAAACTTGAGTGACAAGGAATTTTCCAATTTTAAGTCAGATAACTGTTTGAGATAATGGACTTCAAATCAATAACTGAGTTAATTAAAAAATATATTTAATACTATCCCAAAGGTATTCTAGCTATTATTTCTGGACTTCTCTTAGCTAGGCATGGTGGTTAATAGCTCCAGCAGTTATGCACTAAAGACTTTAGTAGACCCTTGTCAGGGAGAGGCTTTCTAGCCGCTACATCCTAGCCAAAGACTTGAAGCCAAGAACATGGTAGCAGAAATTTATTTGGCACCCAGAAAGCCTAGTACAAGGATGCAGTGCCCAACAGAGATGACATACCTCATAGAAACTATGTAACCATGGGTGAGCAGAGAGATATTATCCAACAGAAAGCAGTATAATAACATCACCCAAATACAGCAGCAACTGTAAAGTGTCAGAGGTAGGAGTTTTCCTGGACATGAATGTGTCGTGACCACTTGTCCCCAGATTGCATATCCTTCATGCATGTTCTCTGGCCACATATATTCCCTCTATGTATATCCTCTCCCACTAGTGGCATGGTTACTTATAAGATAATGTAACCCCCCACCCACACAACATGTGCATGGGAGAATTTTTTTTTCTTGTCACACTGTTTGCCACAAGGTTTGATTGCAAAATATCTTTTGTTTAAACTAGTATATCCTCCTTTGACTGGTAGACATTAACACATTGGTGAGGGCTCATGAGTTATGGCTTTGAATAGCTTCTAACTGACAGTGTCTTGAATCTAGGATATTTTTCTGGAGGTCCACATGAGAGGTAAATGGGTTCAATAAGTGCTACACAAAAATAGTAGATTATACCTTATTATTCCCTCTGGAATTTCTTCGCTCTATTCTTACATTCTCCCCATTCTCACTGCCAATTTCCAATATCTGTTTTCCCCCATTTGCTTAGAAAGGGTGAAAACATTTTAAGTAGCAAGAATGTGGAAGACAAAGACAATCTAGAAATGACAGCTTTCAGAGTTGCAAAGAGTATGGACCAATTCACAATTTATACAGCTCCTCAAAACAAGGGTTTCGGAACCAGGAGATCCAGGTTGAACTCCCACCTTTGGAATTTATTATTTATGTGACCTCAGGCAAGTCACCACCCTAGACCTCCTCAGTTTCCTTATTTGTAAAGAGAAAGGACTCAGCTAGATGATCTCTAAGGTACCACCTTCCATTTCTAAAAATCAATGATTCTATGAAATGGTCTTTCTACCAAAAAAGGAAAACAGGGACAGGATGTCTTCAGAGAAAGAACAAGAATTGTCTTAATCCCTAAGAAAAACTGGGAAAGAAATCAAACATTTGCACTAGAGACGTTGGTCATTATTTACTAACTCGTGTCATGTTAATAAACACAATGCACAATTAGCATAGAGTTATTTCAGTCCAGAGGTTTCACTTGATTATTAAAAAAAAGAGCCTCACATTTCTTCTTGCCCGTTTTCCCAGCTAATTACAACGGCCATCGTCCATCCAGGCTGCCATAAGATGACTGCAGCAGCTGCATCTAAAGTAGCTGTTAACGGGGCATAATAGTGAAATGTGACTAATTAGCCTTCATACCTGTGATAAATGGAACCTAGAGATGCAAAGCCTCATGTGAAAAGTCCACGTGGTGGGAGAGCCTCAAACGCAGCCCCAGCAAACGTCAGCGTAACATTTTGTTTCCTTCCCCTTCAAACCTCCCTTCAATGATGAGCTATAGAGCAAGGTTCTGGGGCTCAGGACACTGCTGCTCCCTGTCTCCCAGAAAGAGGACCAGGATGGTTTTATCCCAGTCTCCTGGGCACAAAGTAGATAACATTAACATAAACTCTAAGATTTGCCAAACACTTTACATATATTATTATCTCATTTGACCCTCACAACAACCCTGTGGGGCAGATACTATTCCCCATTTTACAGATGGGGAAATAGAGGCTGAGACAGGTTAAGTAATTTGCTCAGGGTTATACAGCTAGTAAGTGTCTGAATCAGGATTTGAACTCAAGTCTTCCTGATTCAAAGTCCCACATTCTGTCAAGTATTCCACCTAACTGCTTTCAATTAATTAATTAGTTGAAAAGCATTTATTGGGGTGGATAGGTGGTACAGTGGATAGAGTGATGGCCCTAGAGTCAGGAAGATCTGAGCCCAAATCTGGCCTCAGACACTTACTAGCTGTGTGACCCTGGGCAAATCACTTAACCCAAATTGCCTCAAAAAAAATTTTTTAAGCATTTATTAAGTACCTGCTATGTGCTGCACTAGGTATTTTGCTAGGCACTGGCAATACAAATATAGAAATGAGATAGTCTCTGTCCTCAAGGAATTTACATTCTAATAGAGAGGGCTATATTTATAGGGGAATACTGTCCAGGGAAAAGAGTTTTTGTCTATCCTGAGAGTCTCAGATAGTCTCAGCATTTAGTAGGTGCTTAATAAATGTTTATTGATTGACATGGTGAGTGTAACCTTAGCACAATTTATTGCCAAGACTTTTCCAGAATCAGTGTGTGCATTAATTTGATTATGATTCCCAAAGCAAGAGGTGAAAAATGGAAGGGGTCAGAGTATACAGGGGGCATACATGAAGCAGCAGGGAAATAGATATTACAAATTGCCCAAAGTACATGAGTGTAAAAGATGGTCTGGGGCCAGCTATATTTAGCCAGTTAAGAGAGTTTGCACGTACTCTCCAATCAAGCTCAACCCTATTGCATGTTCCCATTACATTCTTAGGGATTTCCAGTCTGCCTGGGCATAGGCAGAAAGGAGATTAGCAATCTTCAAGATAAGCTATGTCTCTACATAGGAAAGAGGTTCTGTTCTTGAGCACCAAAGAGAATGAGAAGAGAAGTACAACAGGAGGGATTTAGGTTAGCTGTTAAGAAGGACTTCCTAGGGACAGCTAGGTGGCGCAGTGGATAGAGCACTGGCCCTGGAGTCAGGAGAACCTAAGTTTCAAACCAGATACTTAACACTTACTAGCTGTGTGACCCTGGGCAAATCACTTAACCCCAATTGCCTTGGGGGGGAAAAAAAACTTCCTTACATTTACCCACATAAAAATTCTTTGAGAATTCGAAGAAGGGCATGGCTACTTCCAAAAATTAGATGAATGCTAATTAGCTGTAAGGTTGTTCAGCTGTTTCAGTCATGGTCAATTCTTTGTGACCCCATCTGGGGTTTTCTTGGCAAACATACTGGAGTGGTTTGCCATTTCCTTCTCCAGCTCATTTCACAGAGGAAGAAACTGAGGCAAGGAGGGTTAAGTGGCTTGCCCAGAGTCAAACAGCTAGTAAGTGTCTGAGGCCAGATTTGAACACAAGAAGATGAGTCTTCCTGACTTCAGGCCAGCACTGTATCCACTGTGTCACCTAGCTGCTTCAGGCTATAAGATGCTCTAATTCCAAAGGCCTTAGTTTATGAAATGAGTGATTTGGGCTACATAGCCTCTGAGGTGTCTCCTAGTCCTGACATCTAAAATATCTATAAATTTCAGAATCACCTAAATGTACTTATTGGGTTTTCAGTGCTATGGCCATCAGAAACTTAGATGTCAAGTGAAACTAGCCTCTTTCAACACTCTCATGGCTTTCCTAGGGCAGCTGAATAAGGTGCCCTGTCTCAGTGAATTCTGTGAGTCTGTCTGTCTCTCAATCTGTCTCTTGCCCTAGAAGGTGCTCCAACTGGGTCTCTCTTTCCATGGCCTCATAGATTCAGAGAGCCATCATAAATTAACAATAACAACTACAACAGCTAGCATTTATATAGCCTACTATGTGCCAGGCACTATGCTAAGTACTTTATAAATATTATCTCAGTTGATCTTCACGACAACCTGAGAGGTAGGTGCTATTACTATCCCTATTTTAAAGGGATAAACTGAGGCAAGGGTCACACAACTAGGAAGTGTCTGAGGCTGGATTTGAACTCAGGTCTTCCTGACTCCTGGCCCAGCACTCTATCTACTAGGTGGCACCCAGATGCCTAGAGAATCACGAAACCCTAGAGAGCCATAAGATCTTAGAATCCTAGGATTGAAAGGAACTTCAAGTTGTTAATCAGTTCTAGGCTCTACCTTCAAAAATAGATGCCCAACAGTAACTGGTCTTAGACACTCTCCAACTCTACTTAGCATTCCTCTGACCTCCTTTCAATGTCACCTTCCTCTGCTAGAATGTAAGCTCCCTGAGAGCTAGGACTGCCTCACTTATGTTTCCGCATCCCCTGGGGCTTAACATAGTGACTGACATACGGTAAGCCTTTAAGGAATGCTTCTCATGCTTTCATTTGGAGACAGACTGGCCAGCCCCCTTCACTTGCCCATTCCGTCACAGAATCTTCTCCCTCTAGTGGTCAAGAATAGAATGGCGATGTGCCAGTCAGCTTGGTGGATAGATTAAAAAATTAATATTTGACTTTTTGCTTGAAGTACAGTGGAAAAGTTTCTCCTCAGGGCCCCCCTCTTGTCACATAATATATCACCCTCGGTGTGGCAGACTGTCAGACACATCACTCTCAGAACTGGTTTGGCTGTGATAAAAAAGAAAGGTCTACATTCATATACTCTCGGATCCTTGGGGAGATTGGAGGGGAGGGTGGAGATGATGGAAAGAAGCCATGGAAGGAAGAACCCAAGCTGTCCCAGGATTTACATTCGTCGCACTTAAAATTGTTTTCCTTTGTCAAAGGAGAAATAGCACAGATGCTCATGAAGGTAAGCTGCATAAATCAAGACAGGTTTCTTGGTGAATTTTGCCCTTTGGTCGTATAACTCTATGCCACACTAGGGTTTTTTTTCTGCTGTGAATTCACACTGTAGTGCAATATTCACACAAACAGAGAGAGAGAGAGAGAGAGAGAGAGAGAGAGAGAGACCTAAAGTCATTTCCACCAAGGAAACCTTCCCAGAATTTGTCCAGTTTGATTTCCAACCTATGGATCTGACCTTCTCTCCTGCCCAAGAAGAGTTCTCCATTTAAGTAATTCTCTAATCCTCTTTGGGGACAGATAAGAGGCACCATAGTGCACAGAATGCTGGACCCAGAGTCAGAAAGACCTGAGTTCAAATCTGGCCTCAGACACTTACTAGCTGTATGACTCTGGGCAAGTTCCTTAACCCTGCTTGCCTCAGTTTCCTCATTTGTAAAATGGCTGGAGAAGAAAATGGCAAGCCACTCTAGTATCTTTGCCAAGAAAATCTCAAATGGGGTCACAAAGGATCAAGAAGACTAAATAACTAACATTATGTGTGAGGTATAGGTATCTTATTCTAGCCTAAGCACTAGGAATACAAATGGAAGCAGAAAGTCAATCAGTCCCTGCCCTCAAAGAGTTTATATTCTGATAGAGGTAGACAACACATAAAAGAAGCTAAAAAGAGAGGAAAGCATCCAGGTCCCAATTTGATGGAAAAGGAAGAAAGAAAACAACCATTTGTTGAATAGCTACTATGTATCGGGCAGTGTATTCCGCACTTCACAAATTTTATCTTATTTAATCCTCCTGACAGCCCTGGGAGGTAGGTGCCATTATTATCCCCTATTTTACAGTTGAATAAACAGAGGGAGACAGAGGTTAAGTGACTTGCCTAGGGTCACACAGCTAGTGTTGAAAGCTGGATTTGAACTCAACTCTTTCTAATTCCAGGCCTAGCTCTCAGGAGCTGTGCCACCCAGCTGCTTTTTGCCCAGAGAAAATCCAGAGAGTCAGGAGTGGAGGCAAGAGAAGAATGAAGATATAGCTGGTTTGGGCACTTTCCTTAAAATATAGGTTCTAGAAGGAACTACTCAATCAGAGGGAAACAGCCCCAGGTGTGAAATATATTTCTACTGTGAAAAGAAGGTGAGTTGTGGCTTTAGCAACAGAATGTAAGCTCTTGTGGGCAGAGATTATGTCTTCCCCTTCTACTCTGAGCTCCCTTAAGAGAAGGTCTGTGGCTCTTCTTTACGCTGCCCATTTCAGAGCTGAATACACTGGTATTCCTTGAGAAAGAAAAGAGCCAGGTCCCATTTCTATATCCCTCAGGAGCAGAATTCTAAACCTAGAGTTCATGAACATAAATTGGGGGGGGGAGACACAGAGGGAGACAAAGAAAGAGAAGATAGATAGATAGATAGATAGATAGATAGATAGATAGATAGATAGACAAACAGAAGAAAGAAAGAGAGAGAGAAAAAGAAAGAAAGAAAGAAAGAAAGAAAGAAAGAAAGAAAGAAAGAAAGAAAGAAAGAAAGAAAGAAAGAAAGAAAGAAAGAAAGAAAGAAAGAAAGAAGAAAGAAAGAAAGGAAGGAAGGAAGGAAGGAAGGAAGGAAGGAAGGAAGGAAGGAAGGAAGGAAGGAAGGAGGGAAGGAGGGAAGGAGGGAAGGAGGGAAGGAGGGAAGGAGGGAAGGAGGGAGGAAGGAAGATAAATGCATATTTTAGATGAGTAGATATAGAAATAGATGAATGGATAGATAGATAGATAGACAGACAGACAGACAGACAGATAGATAGATAGATAGAAAACCATTTTCAAATTTAGTTGGTTTCCTTTGGAATCCTATGTATTTTATTATGCATTTAAAAGCATTACCCTGAGAAGGGGCTTGTGGCTTTTAGCATACTGCCCAAAGAGTCCGCGACAAAAAAAAATTAAGAACCTCAGCTTTAGGAAACAAGAGAACTATGATACAGATTAAAGTACAATTAAATGCATGATTCCTTGGGCTGGGAAACTATGTAGAACCAAACTTATGTAGAATGAAGGGCTGGGGCCAGGACTCCCTTCTAAGTTTTCCTGGAATGGCCTATCCCTTTACCACAGGGGTATCCCTCAGCCTGAGCACAGAATAAAGGGAATGGAGTAGCTGCCAAATGAAATAGGCAAATCCGGACATAGGTTTCAGGACTGGGTTCAAATGTTACTGAGCTTAGGGCAGCATGTTCCTTACAGGGCATCAGAGTCAGAAGGGACCTCACTGATCACCTAATCCAACCCACCTTGAAAATCAGATTCTGTCCTAAGATGCCCAAGACACTCCCTATTCCTCTCACAACCACATGTTCCCCTAGCTGGGTAATACATATCCAGTCTGAGTTAATAAAGCAGAATATCTGCATTCATCCCATAGGTATATCCCTCACCCAGACTCCTACAGAGGCAGGGATGGAGCTTGATGTGTTCCCACCGAGTCCTATGGGTTGGGCTACATGAAATTCATTCCACAGAGAGACCCAAGGCAGAAGGGGAGACAACAAAGGTAAAGGAATTTAGTGCTCACCTCTGAAGGAACAGGAGTGCCCATCAGTGAAGGAGTATGGAGAAAAGGCCTCTAGAGATTACCAAGAGGACCGTATGATCTAGGATCAGAAGAGAACATGGAGATCAACTGGTCTAACTCTTGCATTTCGCAGAAGAGGAAACTGAGACCAGAGGAGTTAACTTGCCTGAAAGTGAGGCAACAAGTGAGTGAGTAGCAGGTTCCCAGAAGAAATTATCCCTTTTTCTTTCCACACTTACTAGAAAGAATATTCTTATATTGCATGTGCTGTCAGACATAAATGATATGTTGATTGATTTTGCTAAACTGCTTTTTCTCCCCCTTTCTTTTTTAATCTTTGTTAAAGGAGATGGCTCCTGAAGTAGAGAAGGGGAGAGAGTTATATTTGGAAATGAAAATGATATGAAAAATAAATTATAGCAGTAAAGTAAGATACCCCTGCAGCCTAAACTTTATTCATCACTTCTAAACAAGGACTGCCCCAGGGAAAATTGTATGCATTAAGTTGGTTCAAGAGAGGAGCACTGGGTAAGGGAACCCTATCCTGACCTCAGAAGTATCCCTAAAAGTGAATAAAGCCAACACACACACACACACACACACACACACACACACACACACACACACACACACGACCTGGAGTCAGGAAAATTCTTCTTTCTGAGTTCAAATCTGGCCTCAAACACTTACTAGCTGTGGGACCCTGGGCAAGTCCCTTAACCCTATCTGCCTCAGTTTCCTCACCTGTAAAATGAGCAGGAGAAGGAAATGGCAAACCCCTCCAGTATCTTTGCCAAGAAAACCCCAATTGGATCACAAAGACTCAGGACTGAAAATGACTGAACAACAACAAAACTGCTTTCCAGGTGATCAGGGCAGGGTGACTAGGAGAGGAGAATCTCAAAAAAAAAAAAAGGGAGGACACTCCATAGCAATACAAGATAAAAACCTCTTAATGCATCCAAAGTTACTAGTGATCTCTTTAACTGACAAGTCAAATGATTCTTCCCCTCAATCCTCATCCTTCTTGGCCTCTCTATAGCAAGGATAATCACCCTCTCCTCTGGGATACTCTTTCCTCTCTGGGTTTTCATCATACTGCTCTATCCTGGCTTTCCTCCTACCAGGTCTCACCAGCCTTTTCAGTCTCCTTTGCGGGTTAAGGAAGTTGATTCATTGAAGACCCCTACTGTATTCCAATCAATATTAATCAATCTTATATGATTATAATTTCTGCATATTTGGCCCCAGATCTGTGAGCTGTAGATGGTGAGATCACTTGTGTAATCATAGGAAGTTAACTGGAGGCCCTCCACTCTTGTTTTTCCTTGTCATAGTGACCAAGCCCAGTGTGGCAGAGGTGACTCAACTACATGGAAAGTCCCCCAAAATTATTTTAGTACCTCTGGACCATTCACTCTTGTCCAACATGAGCATCTTATGACCACCTAGTCAGTAGGGATGCCCTATGCTTCACCCATCTTATGACCACCTAGTCAGTGGAGATATTCCTTGCTTCACCCAACTCCTAAACTTGCTGACAGATCATTTTTGCTTATTCCAGTATATGAGTCATATGTCAACCAATGGAATTATTCTGTATCTGGTGTAGCTGTTCTTGAACATTTAGATATCCAACCTTATAAAAATAAGGCCCTGGGAGGAGGGGGCATCTCAGATCATGAGGAAGATTTGAGGTCCACTTCATTAGAGGAGACTGTGGACCCTTTGATAAAGAGGCATTGGCTTAGAGCTCTGCTTAAGTTTCTCTTATGGTAGGTTAGATAATTTTTATCCTGACATAGTTCATCATCTATATCATACCCCTAACTTCTAGGTGTGTCCAAGTCTCTATCTTGGACCCTCTTCTCTCTCTACATTCTATCTATTTGATCCTGCCTCCAGGTGAAAATTATCTCTCTCTCCTCAAAATTTTCTTGTAAATTTGTCTCTATCGTACTTTACTTTGTTTAAGCTAGTTCAAATTGGCTAGCTGAGGGATAAATTTTCAGTGTGAGCATTCACATCTCAGAAATCAGTAAACACTACAAATCAGGGCTTGATTTATTGTTTTGTCAATTGTCTAAACCTAAGAAAGTAATGGAGAAAATATTAGTAATGCAGAGAGAGATTAAAAGTGTATCGTGTACATTTTTTTTCAGTGATCTAGTTGTTAAACACTTACCAGCATCCATTGCTTGTATCACACATAGTTTTGTATTGGTCATACCTCCCCATGTTAGAATGTAAACTCCTTGAGGGCAGGAACTATTGTTTTGAATCTTTGTTTCCTTAGTGCTTTATACATAGCAAGAATTTAATGTTTATGAAATTCAATCACTTTGAGTGAACAGTGATACCAATGACAGCAGTTGTGAAATCACAAGGAGAATCAGGTTGAATGCAGATAGATAATGAGTTTATGTCAATGTATGTGAGTGATGAGCATTATATTATACATGGCATCAAGGAAAATTGTCAATATTGACACTGTTTTAAAGTTTAATCCTATTCTGATATCTTATTGTGCTATGGAGGTGACCCTGGGTTCTCAAAGGCGTATTACGATTTCTTGCAGGCTCTGCCATGCTGGAAAAGCTTCAAATACGATCCTGCCAACACACTATTTCTTTTTTTCTGAGAACCGGCCTCACTAAGCGTGCAAAGACTCATTGCCAAAAGGCTGGATGTTTGATGATGGTCTTTTTGCCCACGAGCAACCTTTGAAACAAAGAAAAATGCAAAATGGCTCACCATCCTGTGCTTTTCCCTCTGGTTCTGCTTCTCTAATGATGGTAGCAAAGCAGCCAAAAGAGAAGCAAAGGGGGCTAAGAACTATAGTTTCTAGACTATCAATAAATATTAACTCAGCTGTGAGTAGTCTAAATATGAAATTCTTGTCCGATGGCCAAAAGAAAAGGACATATTACTAGAGGCATTGAATCATATCAATTGTGACATTCTCTCTCTTAATGAAACCAAAATACAAAGAGGAAGTTGTTGCTAAATGGAAGGGTGGCTGGCAGGTTCCTTGGAGAGGCAAATAAAGGAGCTGGTGAAGTTGCTTTGTCATGCAACAAGAAACATCATTGTATGAGGTACTCGGCCATTTCCTAATGCAGTGTTCACAATGAGCATTTGTGAAAACCCAAGCATGAAGACATTTGTGGCTGACATTATAATATTTGTTGGAGAACTCAGTAAGACCTGGCAGATTAAATTATTATATACTTTAATACTGGTTGATTTCAATACAAAGGTGGGCATAATGGATTATTATGGGGAAATTATGTAGCTTAGGAGTAAGATATGAGAGTGTCCAAAAACTTATAAAATATATAGCACCCTCCTATCTATATATCATGAATATTTTCTTCAAAAGAATTGAAAGGTGATGAACATAGCAAGCACCAAAAAACATAACAAAAATAAAATAAAATCAATAACATCCTAATGGACAGGAAATGGTCATAAACCAAATCAGTTCTCTGTGTGTAGTTGGACCACTGAGTTGTAAAAGCAAAGATGAAAATCAATAGGAAATTGGAAGGAAAAAAATGAAGAGATATGTCAGCATATTTGGGTAATTCAAACCTGGCCTCTTTAAACAAGCTTTTGATGTTACCGTGCCCCCACCAAAAAAAAAAAAAACAGGACAAAAGAACAGACATTAACATAGACAATCAACATTTCCTAAGAATAAATTGTAAATCAGTGACCACTTTGAGGAGACCAAAAGAGCCTAGAAACCACCTCAGCCAACAAATACTTGATCACTTTGCCAATCAAAAAGATAACAGTATCCAAAAGTTATACCAGTTTAACAAATAAAATTATTTGTGAAATCTTGCGGCAGTGTTGACAAAGATTATGAACAACAACACATTATTTTTTTGTTTGTTTGTAGGCAATTGGGGTTAAGTGACTTGCCCAGGGTCACACAGCTAGTGAGTGTCAAGTGTTTGGTCTGAGGCCGGATTTGAACTCAGGTCCTCCTGACTTCAGGGCCAGTGCTCTATCCACTGCACCACCTAGCTGCCCAACAACAATACATTATTTAAAAAATGAGACGCAAAGTAAAAAATTTGCGGAAATACATACTATTACTACATAACTGAACTACATCGTCCTTAATGCATTTAGGGATGAAACTGGAAGGAAGACAATGGAAAAGGCAAAGATTCATAGATTCCTCTAATGATTATCTTTATTTATCAGTGACAGTGGAAATAATATCTAAAATCATAGTCATATGCTGCATGAGGAAGAAGAAAACATAAATAAGATTTAGAATCTGACCACTTGAATTAGACGAAGACATGGAAGAAGTCTGTGGTGAAAGTGATACACTATTGAGGGAAATAAGGAACTGAATCTCAAGATATTTGAAAGAAAGGAAATTACCAAAAATTTAGAGAAAAATTTAGACCTTATATCATTAGGGGGAAAAGTCAAACAAGAGGCATCTATAGCTACCAACCTATATAGGGCATCTATGTGGCTCAAGTGGACAGAGTGCCAGGCATAATGTCAGGAAGCTCTGAGTTTGAATCCGGCCTCAGGCACTAGCTGTATGAGCCTGGACAAGTCACTTAACCCTGTTTGCTCCATCTCCTCATCTGTTAAATGAGCTGGAGAGGGACATGGCAAACTATTCCAGTATCTTTGCCAAGAAAACCCCAAATGGGGTAACAAAGAGTCAGACAGGACTGAAACAACTGAACAACACTAACCTTTATGCCTATATTCCCATCTCTTTAAAATCTCTCTCTCTCTCTCTCTCTCTCTCTCTCTCTCTCTCTCTCTCTCTCTCTCTTTCTCTCTCTCTCTCCCTTTGTCCCTCCCTGTCTCTGTCCCTCTCTGTCTCTCTCTGTCTCTGTCTCTCTCGCTCTCCAGATTGCAATGTACAGTTAGACGGACAACCCACAGAACTAGTCCACTAGTCCACATCTATCCTGAAGATGCTATGAATGAACAATGAGCTGAACCCAAAACAGAATAGGAAGAAAGCAGGTTGGATTGTCTTTGGTAAATTGTGCAGTGCTTTTGATGATTCCAAGTTTCTCCCTAAAGCAAAGATCCAATCCACTTCTTAGCATCCAGGTTCTAGTGATGTTTGCAAATCATGGAATACTACATTCTCTGAAGAATTAAATTTCAGGGTCATCTAAAGGGAAATGGAAAGGTAAGAAGGGGGCATGAGTAAGACGGTATAAACAATAATGCATTGTGCAGGAGTACAATCAAGGATGTCATTCAAGAGATGTATAGACAGAAAAAGAGTCCTGTAGCAAGAGTGAAGAATAATTAAGGGACAGTCCATGTACACCATTGGTATTCACATAAGGTCAGGAAATCTAGAGGGAGTTCCCCCTAGTGCTGGGTGGTCTCCTTTCCCTTCTACTGGAGGTCATGAACAAGATTCACATACTATGAGAAGGTATGAGTGGGTTGCAACCTGAGCTGCTGGAGGGAGTAAACAGTATTCACATTGAGATCACAGATCTTGCTAGATATTTTTATCTACTGGAAAAACAGTGTGATATCGAAAAAAAAGTGCTAAACTTAAAATCAGGAGAGACCTGAGTTCAAATCCTGACACAAACATTTACCATCTGCATGACTATGAATAGGTCATGCACTTTTCTGTGCCTCAGTTTCCTCACATATAAAATGAGGATAATAATATCTATAGTGCTCATTTCCCAGGGTCGTGAGCATCAGATGAGGTAATATATGTAAAGTGCTTTACAAACCTTAAATCACTATATAAATGTAAGTCATTAACAAAGATGAAATAAAAACTGTGAAGGATTGGTTTGGCTATATAAAAGCAATGCTAATTGTGGTCTTCTATGTAAACTCCTTGCCATCTCTGTCTAATTATTATGCAACACAATAACGACTACGCATATCAATCAATATGTGTCTGCTTAACTTTGTTGTAAATTTTATTTGATTACAACACTAACCTCTGTTCTCAGACACTCAGCTCTCAGTTCGTTGAATATGTATTACTGTCATCTGCTTGCAATCTGAAAACATTAGAAGGAATATTGCTCCCCATTTCAACTCATTTTATGACTGTAGAAATAGGGGTTCACTAAGGGAAAGTGACATGTCCAGGTATCCTAGGATTACCCCTGTGTATGTTTCCTGGGGGAGACCACATCAGCTGGCCATTCTTGACCCTCTTCCATTTATTTCCATCTAACTTATCTTCTGAAATTGTCACCCAGATGCCCCCCAACACCCTTCCCTTACCACTCCCAAATGAAAGGGGTCCTAGAGGAAAGTGATGAGGTTTTTATAGCATTCTGTGGTAAGCACTTAATAACTCTCCTAAGCTATAGATCTGTGCTCCACTATGAGCTAGGGATAATTCACAGTAAAATATGACTTTTCATTTATCACACTGACATGTAATAAATACTTCCCAGTGAAGCCCAGAAAAGGCGGGGGGGGGGGGGAACCAATAAGATGAGACACCACGCAGAGATGCCTAGCATTTGAAGTTCAGAACTATAGGTTATAGAGTGAGTGAGAAAGAGCTGAACAAATCTGAGTCCCCCAGGGAAAAGCCAAGGACCCTGGGTCAATGCCACCAATGATTTCATCCTGAAGTTGATTTTTTCAGACATGATGAAAGCCAAGAAGGAGGTAGCTGGGTATGGAGAGGAGTTAGGAAGAGTTAGTAGAAAAAGCAGTAAGTTCAAAATCAGAAGACCTGATTTAGAATCCTGGCAGAGCTCTGTGACCGTGGATACGCTTTTTCCTTTCATAAGTCTTATTTTTCTCAATAACAAGGGTATTACCACACAGGGTTATCATAAGGAAGGTGCTTTGCCAACTTTAAAACAGGGTGAAAGGATGGATGGTAGGTAGAGAGTTGGCCTTGGGGGCAGGAAGGCTGCACCTATCACACATAGTCTATGTGGCCCTAGAAACTTTAGGGCTCTGAACCTCAAAAGAGTTGCTGATCTTCACTGAGAGAGAATTGGGGTTTTCTCGACAATGTAATCTCTGATCTGAACCTGCTTCCCACATACACACCCCCAAAAGTGTCAGTAATCACATACATGGAGCTTCTCCAAGCTAGTGAGTTTTTTACACTGTTGACAACTTCCTGGGTGCTCACTCCTGCTTTCACTTTTGCAACACTGATTTCTCCACTTCCTCTTCTTGCTTATCTGACTACTCCTTCTCAGTCTCCTTTGTGGGATCATCATCCTTGCCTCGCTTCCTCTCTTCTCTTTTCACTGCCTTTCTTGAGGGTCACATTAGCTCCCAAAGTTTGAATTGTCATTCCTATGCATTATCCCATCTCTAGGGTGCCTCTCCACAAATAACTTTCCAGTCTCAGTATCCAGCCCTAAGCTTTCTCCTTTGCTCCAGTCCTACATCAGGAGCAGCTTTGCTGGACAGCTCCATCTGGAGGTCTCACGGGCGTCCCAAACTCAAAAGATCCAAAATGTAACCCATGACATTTCTCCTAAAAGCTACCAACTTCTCAGACTTTCCTATTTCTGTTGAAAGCCTCACCATCCTCCCAGTCACCCTCGGCTTTTCTTTCTGCCTCTCTTCCTCTCCATGTCCAATCAGTCAGACATCTTGTGCATTCCACTTCCACAACGTCTCTCCCCTCTGCCCCCTTCTTTCTACTGCATTGCCTCCAACTGAGCGCCTCTACTCTGAGTTATTGTAATAGCTTCCTGTTTTCTGCTCTCTCCCTCTCCAATCCACCCTCTCCAAAGCAACTAAGTTATTCTTTCTAGGGCACGGGTTTGACAGTGTCATTCCATTGCTCAAGAATTTCCATTGACTCTCCATTGCCTTTAGGATAAAACATAGTCTACTCAGCTCGGCATTGAAAGTTCTGCGCAGCCTAGCTCCATCCTACCATTCCAAATTATGTTCTACTCTCACAAGTCACAAGGTACTCCCAATGCCCCGGGCAACTTCATATGATTATAAGTCGCAGAGCCTCAGTGGGTCTGCATTGATAGAGTGTTTCCTCATCAGAAGTCCCCCATATGCTTATCACTTACAGAACAGATAAACAAATTATGGCATATGGACATGACGGAGTACTGAGGGGCTGGAAGAAATGATGAAAGAGAAACCTGGGAAGACTCGTACAAACTGATGAAGGGTGAAGTGAACAGAACCAGAATAATGATTGATACTATAAAAATGTTGTAAAGATGAGCAGTTTTAAAAGACTTAAAACCTCCGATCAATGTAAGGATCAATAATGATTCCAGAGGACCAGTGATAAAGAATAAAATACAGAGAAGTGATAGAATCAACACACAGAATAAGTCACATTTTTGGACATGGCCAATATGAGGATTCACTTTGCCTGAATATTCCTATTGCTACAAAAGTATTCTCTCTCTCTCTCTCTCTCTCTCTCTCTCTCCCTCTCTGTGTGTGTGTGTGTGTCTGTCTGTCTGTCTGTCTTTCTGTCTCTCCGTCTCCCTATCTCTCTGTCTCTGCCTCTCTCTCTAGTGTCTCTGTCTCTCTCTGTCTCTTCTGTCTCTCTGTCTCTGTCTCTGTCTCTCTCTCAAAAATAAAGGGTAAAAAATTGGGAAAAATTGCCAACCCAATGCAGGGACTCACCAATCAGTAACTAGGCCTCAGGGTGGAAACATCTGAAAGTGGTCAAGGCAGCTGTTGAGGAGATGAAGCAAGAGAGATTCCTGAGGCTAGAGGGATGTTAACATCAGAGATGGAAGGGACATTAGAGACACCCCTGCTTACTCTTGATTTTACAGAAAAGGAAACTGAGGACCAGGAAAGAGAAGGGACTTGGCTAAGGACAACATGAAGTAGAAGAAAGAATTAGGACTTGGACACAGCAAAGACCTGGATTTGGGTCCTAGCTTGAACTCTTACTAACCGCGTGACAATGGCCAAGTCACATAATTTCTCTGAGCCTCAGCTTCTTCATCTTTAAGATAGGAGCAATAATACCTGGAGCACCTCCTCCGTAGTATTCTTGTGAAAGTCAAATGAATGAATGCACAGAGAGCATTTTGTAAGCCTCATAGTGCTATGTGAATGTTAGATATTATCAAGGAAATAAACGTTTATTAAGTGCCTATGTGCCAGGCATTGTGTAAGCACTCTGTTTTGATCCTCACAACAGCCCTGGAAGGTCAGTGCTGTTATTATCCCCATTTTACAGATGAAGAAACTGAGACAGAAAGAGTTGAAAAATTACTTGTTGAGAGTCAGAAAGTTAATAAGCGTCTGAAGCACAACTTGGGGCAGCTAGGTGGTGCCATAGTGCATAGAGTGCTGGGCCTGCAGTCAAAAAGACTCATCTTCCTGAGTTCAAATGCTGCCTCAAACACTCACTAGCTGTGTGACCCTAGGCAAGTCACTTCACCCTGTTTTCCTCAGTTTCTTCATCTGTAAAATGAGTTGGAGAAGGAAATGGCAAACCACTCCAGTATCTCTGCCAAGAAAACCCCAAATGTGGTCATGAAGAGTCAGACACAACTGAAAAATAACTGAACAGCAACTTCTTGACTCCAGACCCAGGGCTCTATCTACTGCACCACCCAGCTAGTCACAGCTGAGTCACACCCAGGACTAAGATCAGACCTTGTTTCCATTTCCACTACTCCTCACTATCGTCACCCAGAAATGCTTCTCTAAATGAGGCACCGTACAGAACAAATATTACGGATTCAGTTCCTGCCCTCTGGAAGAGTCTTGACTAAAGAAGAAACGAAAAGCAGAGCACACAGGGACAGGACAGACAGATCAATAAAGAAAACTCAAACCCTGATGTGACTTAGCAACAAAGTGCAGCCAGCTCCCAATTATCCAAAGCAATGGAAGGGTTCCACGGCACAGTTAATCCCCTAATGGGAGATAATTCAAAATCCATTAGACTTGGAACTGAATTGAAATTGAAGGCTTTTTCTCTGCAGTGATTCGCCTAATAACTCAAGCTAAACCTACCCCACATTGACTTTGTCTATAATTGCATTTTCTTCCTATGTATTTCATGTAAATTTAGATGTGTGCATACCGATTCCTTCAATGGAATGAAAGGGGGCTCCTTGAGGACAGGCACGGTGTCATTATTGTCTTTATATTCCCCACACTCAGCACATGCTGTTGTTGTTTGGTCATTCAGTCATGTCCAACTCTTCGTGACCCCATGGATACTGGAGTGGTTTTCCGTCGCCTTTTCCAGTGTGTCCCCATTTTACAGATGGGGAACTGAGGCAAATAGGGGTTAAGTGACTTGCCCAGGGTCACACAGCTAGCAAGTGTCTGAGGCCAGATTTGAACTCAGATCTTCTTGACTCCAGGCCCAGTGCTTTATCTACTATACCACCTAGCTGCCCCTAGCACATACTATGTATTTAATAAATGCATATTGACTAATTGCCACTACTCTGACACTATTTCCTATGATTGACACTATTCCCTGAAAGCATGGAGTCTGAGGAAGGGGTGATTAAAAATAAATTGCAGATAATCTGAAAAACACAGAGAACCTACACACACACACACAAACACACACACACACACACACCCCTAAAGAAGTAGAAGAAACAAGGGAGTTGGAGGTCAAAGAACAGCCTTTTACTAGCCTCTACATGACCTTGGGCAAATCACTTGGCATCTTTGAAACTCTGCTCTTCTTATCTGTAGAATGGGGACAATAATACTTTCACTACTACCTACCACACAATGTTGTATCAAGGAAAGAGTGTAGTCAACCCTCAATACTTGAGGGCTTCAAGAACCAGACCTATTCTATGCCTCAAGAATCTGTGATTTCTGATCAAGTCTGGTTCGGAAGGAGAAACGAGAAAATGAGCCTTCCTCCCTTTTCGGAGAAGTGGGGTACTACAAGTGTGAGATGTTGTATATACTGTTAGATTCAGTTGATATATTGCTTACCTGCCTTTTCACTTTCTCTTTTCATTCTGTGTTATAAGGGTTGGCTCTCTGGGTAGGGAAAAGGGAAGGGATATATTGAGGAAAAAAAGGTGATAATGAAATAAAATTAAAAAAAGAAAAAGAAGGTGATATTGGAAAAAAAGAATCTGTGATGATAACAGTGTCAGAGCTCCCTCCATCAACAAAGGGTGCAACCCTTCCATTGTCCAATAAAGTTATCATGGCCAAAAAAACCCACCATGCTGTAGCCAGTCTGAAGGCAAACTTGACTTAGGTAGGCTAATCCAGGCATACTGATCTACATTCTGGTCTGCGTTCAAAGCTTTTCTAGCTTAGCAGGATCTGCCAGGGTTTATCCCCCCCGGAACAGATTTGTGGAACCCTAGCTGAGTCATGTCCATGTAATGATGAGGCATCAGAAAAAGGCTTTAACCTTTAATAGAAATGTGAGCTGTTAAAGTTGTTGAGGCAACAAGCTTAGAACCCCAAAGAAAGATGGGGGATTATGCATATGATTTGAGACTTTTTAAATGTCGGTTAGTTTTATTCCCTTATTTTTTAGTCTGTATTACAAGAGGTGGATCTGAGATGGGGGGATGGGCAGTCATACATTGGAAAATATAGGCAATGTCAAAACAAAAGCTATCAATAAAAATTTGACTTTAAAAATATTAGGTCAAGTTTTTAAAATGAATGTTAAAAATTGTTTTTACATGTAAGTGGGGGAAAATTTTTAAATAAATATTAAATTTTTTAAAAAAATTTTTAATACAAAAAAATTAGGCTAAAGATGTAGTCACCATCTCTAGGCTACATGCTGATAGACTGATAGAATGACAGAGAAATGATGAATGGATAGATGATAGGTAAGTAGATATAGATAGATTATTGATTAAGTGCTTCCTATATACCGGGAACTTTACTAAGCATTGGTGATACACATAAGGCAGTCTCCACCTTCGAGGAACTCACATTCTAGTAAGCTATTATTGTTCAGTCTTTTTAGTTGTGTCCAACTCTTCCTAACTCCATTTGGGATTTTCTTGCCCAGGATACTGGAGTGGTTTGCCATTTCCTTCTCTAGCTCATTTTACAGATGAAGAAACTGAGGCTAACAGGGTTAAGTGACTTGCCCAGGGTCACACAGCTAATAAGTGTCTGAGATTGGATTTGAACTCAGGAAGATGAATCTTCCTGATTGCAAGCTCAGTGCTTTATCCACTGCACCACTTAGCTGCCCACATTCTAGTTAAGGAAAGACAACAAATGAAGGAGAGCTGGAAAGAGATAGGGGAGGATATCTTCAAGAGGGGGAAGAAGGCTGCTGGCTAGAGGGAGGAGAAGTTCAGAGAGCAAATGTTCAGAAGTAAAGTAAGCACAGCTGAAGCCCCTAACAAAATGACATTCAGGGCTAGACACTTACCAGTCTGGAGGATAACTTCGAGGCAGACACATCTCCAGGATGGGAAGGATGCTTGCAAGGAAGTTTAGGTGGGAGGTCAAAGGATCATAGATCTAGAGCTAGGTGGGAATTCTTCCTCATTTTACATAAAAGGAATTTCAGTCAAGGTCACATAGATGGCAAATAAAAGAGTAGGGTTTGAACAGAGGTCCTCTGACTCCAAATTCAGAGCTCTAGTTTGGACAAAGAAAGGAGAAACTGTAATCTTTCCTCAGGTCAACCCAGGAAGGCTTCAGATTAAGAGAGGGCTTTTTCAGGAGATGATTTAATGATAGGAGAGAGTTGTTTTGGTGGCTTGGGAGTAGGGCATGTAGTGACAGCAACTGCATCCTTTCAAGCCTACAAGTCAGTAATTCAGGTGCAGAGTTCCTGCCTCGCAGCCTTCCCTATCTCCTGCCCTGAAGGCAAGGGACTCTCCCCAAGGAGCCAATAAGAATCAAACCTTTCATTCTTCAGGGAGCATCAGCCCAGCACCAGGCATGTGTCCAGGGAAAAAGAGATGAGCTCAGCAGAAAAACGGCCTCTCTGCCTTCCTGAGCTGTTGCTAGGGCCTGGCCGGCTGAAATAGTCTTGCCTCCAGCACCTGGATCCTCCAATGGGCTTTAGGAAACTACCCTCTCAGACAAGCAGAAGGACAGGATCGGGACCAGTAGAGAGAGAGGAGGGGCAGAGTAAGGAACAAAGGCAGGCAGGGAGAGGAGACGTCATCCTAAAAGATAATACCAGAATGTTAGATGCAGAAGAGATTCTAGAGGAGAAAACTGAGGCCCAGAAAGGTTGAGTGACTCAAAGTTGCACAGCCATAGCGGCATAACTAGGGTGGATGATCAGGGCTTTGATCCAGGGTGCCAAATTTAGAGGGTTCTACCAGAACTAACAGTCACAGAATCCTAGGTAAGATCTGAAAGAAACCTTTCAGTGGTCATTTAGTCCAACTCCTTCCTTATACAGGCAAAGAAACTGAGGCCCAAGGGAACAGAAATGACAGTTTAGTCCCTGGTTAGCAGAAATGATTAAAATAGGCAGCTACCAGATGGCAGGTTGTTGCATTCTAAAGGAAGAGGAAATGCATAAAGCAGTGCTGGAAGAAGGGATATATAAGAATGGAATCCCTGCGGGCATGGCACGGAGACTGCAGGGACAGCTGCTATTGTTCAGTTTTTCAATGGGGTTTGACTTTTCGTGACCCCTTTTGGGGTTTTCTTGGCAAAGAAACTGATGAAATTTGCCATTTCCTTCTCCAGCTTATCTTACAGATGAAGAAACTGAGGCAAATGGGGTTAAGTGACTTGCCCAGGATCACACACACACCTAGTCAGTGTCTGGGGCTAGGTTTGAACTCAGGTTTTCCTGACTCTAGGCCAAGCACTCTATCCACTGAGCCACCCAGCTGCCCACAGTGGCAGCTGGATAAGATTAAAAGCAGCATTAAGGGCAGCCAGGAGTGGAGTCCAATTTCCAGTGAAATAGAAATGATCCGAGAGTAAAGCTACTGTAAGCAACTGCCAGAAGCCCAATGTCACTCAAATCACAAAGAACAGAAGGAGGATTTGAACCCAGATCTTCCACCTCCATATCCAGAAGACTTTCCACTATGTCACAGTCCATTGCAGAAAACAGCCTTGCTGAGCTCATTCCCCAAGACATTTCTGGCTCATCTCAGGCAGCATAGCCTTTGAGAATCGAGGATTAATCCCACATCATGATAAGGTATCAGAGAGTAGCTTTGTTAAAAAAAAAAAAAAGACCTTCAATTACTTGAATCCAAAAACCAACTGGCAAACAGCCATTCAACAATTCCCCAGAGGAAACAGCTTTGGCAGCGGTCTGGAGATCACCCACTGGAAGGGGTCACCAAAGGAGGCTTAGACATCTCTTTTCCTGAAGCTCTCTGAGATGGATTCAATGCCACTTTTCCCAGAAGTTGGAGGATGGGAAAACTGACAACATCTTCCTCCCTTATCCACAACCCCCACTAGAGGCTTCGGCCCCTGTGACTTGAGATACCAAGTAGTGAAGCAGAAAAGGGAGGAGATGGAATGTTAGTCCCTTACACAGATGATTATAGGACCAGATGTGCAGAACTGAGAGGATCCTCAGAAGTCATCAAGTCAGGCCATCCCCCTGACTTTATGGTTGGTAAACTGAGGCTAGGTGAAAGGTTAAGTGACAATGCCCAAGATAATAGAAATTGTATATGACAGTGTCAGGATTCAAAACCAGCTCCTTGGACTCCAGTACGCTTTTCACTAGCCCACATAGAGAGGACATGTTGCTTACATTGGGCCACACATCAAAAAAACAAGGAGATAGCATTGTGTGGTGGAAAGCATGTTGGGCTTTGAATCAAGGAACCCGGGTTTGGGCTCCAGCCCTTCCTAGCTGTATGAGATTAGGCCAAGCATAACCTCTTTGACAAAAGGTGCATCCTAATCTATAAAATGAAGATAAGTTATTGCACTTAGAAAGCTGCCTGGGGAGATGAGAGATTAAGTGACTTGCCCAGGACCATACAACCAGTGTGTGTCAGAGGCCAGAGTCACTAACCCACGGATCAGCTTGCTACACACTGTGCCCTACCCTATCTCTACCTCAACCTCTCAGGCAACTCTTCATGTTAGTAGTTCTCAGTCAGGTCCAGAGGCCCTGGGACCTTTTCAGGGGGTCTGTGAGGTCCAAACTATTTTCATAATACTGCAATAATTTTTAATTTCTAATATGGTAAGTATCAATAGAGCTAATCCACAGAAATAAAAGCTTTTTCAAGAAGGGTCCTCAATTTTTAGGGACAGTTGGGTGGCACAGTGGATAGAGTACTGGGCCTAGAATCATCTTCCTGAGTTCAAATCTGGCCTCAGACACTTACTGGCTGTGTGACCCTGGGCAAGTCATTCAAAACTGTTTGTCTCAGTTACCTCAACTGTAAAATGAGCTAAAGAAGGAAACAGCAAACCACTCCAGTATCCTTGCCAAGGAAACCCCAAAATGGGGTCACAAAGAATGACTGAAAAACTGAACAACACGTACAAGATAAATTTTTAAGAGTGTGAAGAGGTTCTGGGACCAAAAAACTTGGAAAGCAAGCTCTAAGACAGTACATGGCAAAGTAAGTGCCAATGCACATTGATAAAAATGGTGCCTCTCTGGGAGCTCCCTACACTCATCAAATGATAAGTTGGGCCCAATAATAATAATAATAATAATAATAATAATAATAATAATAATAATAATAATAATAGTGTTGTACAAGCTACCTCACAGCCCACTTATGAGAAAAATAAACCGCTCAATCAACAAGCTTGCATTGTTTGCTGTTGGGTTTTGGGTTTTGTTATTTTTGTTATTTTGTTGTTTTTGTTTATTTTTTGTTATTTGTATTTGTTATTTGTTTCCCTATCTCAGCCTGGTTTGAAATGCTAGGGCTACTCATGGACCTAGTGCCACTACTGATTGACATGGGAGCTTTGGGATGCTTAATTTCTGACCCGGACCTGGGCATTTCTTCTTAAGCAACTTGGTAGCCCTATGCTCCTGGGAGCTTGCCATATTAATGCCAGACTTGGTTCAGACGCTTAAGTGACTTAGCCCACAGCAGCTCAGAGCTCCCAAGCTCAAGAGATCTACCAATCTCAGCCTCTGAGGTAGCTTGGATTACAAACATGGGCCACCATGCCCAGCAAGCATTTATTGTTGCATAAGCACCTATTATGTGCCAGGCATTGCACTAGGCACTGGGGATACAGAGACAAAAATGAAATATTCCTTCTTGCCCTCAAAATGTTTAAATTCTATTGAGGGAGACAAAATGAACATATAGAGATAGAGAGGGATAGAATGAGAAGGAGAGAGAGAGAGAGAGAGAGAGAGAGAGAGAGAGAGAGAGAGAGAGAGAGAGAGAGAGAGAGAGAATAATAGATTAGGTATAGATATACAAAATGTTTTAAGGAAGGATTTGGTTCTCCTCCTCCAAAATGCAATGACAAGATAAGGAGGTGTTAATATCCCAGAATTTAATCACAGGATAACAAGAGGTTAATGTATTAAAAGGTGTTAGCATTTTAGAAACCGAGATGTCCTTTATTGAATTAGAAGGGAAGTTCCCATCAGCTGGCAGAAGATAAGGATGCCCCTGGTAACCCATAAAGGACACAGAGTTGATTCAGTTTCAGACATTCAAGACTCTGAAATAAGAAGTAGAGGAAGAATCCAGTCCCTGAATGTGAATCACTGGGGGAGGAAGCAGGAAGAGGGAATATTTCCATCTTTGTATATATTTCGACCATGGTGTGTGGCAGCAGAGGTATTTGTCCAGAAGAAGACATCCCCTCCAGCAGTTAGTTCAAAAGAGTTTAGTCACAGTCAAGGGAACAGAGACATACTCCAAATAGACACAGATACAGAGAAGTGGTCACTCAAGAGTAGAAGCAACTTCAAGAGCATGACCCTGACAACAGAGAAGATAGCTGGCTTTGGATGCATGTGAGAGCTAGACCTGGCAATAGGAAGTTGAACTATAGGGAAGACCGTAGGAGAGAAAGGACTTCACGACCTGCCAATAGAAAGGAAGGAAGGAAGGAAGGAAAGAAAGAAGGAAGGAAGGAAGGAAGGAAGGAAGGAAGGAAGGAAGGAAGGAAGGAAGGAAGGAAGGAAGGAAGGAAGGGAGGGAGGGAGGGGGGAGGGAGGGAGGGAGGAAGGGAGGAAGGAAGGAGAGAGGAAGGAAGGAAGGAAGGAAGGAAGGAAGGAAGGAAGGAAGGAAGGAAGGAGGAGGGAGGGAGGGAGGGAGGGAGGGGAGGGAGGGAGGGAGGGAGGAAGGAAGGAAGGAAGGAAGGAAGGAAGGAAGGAAGGAAGGAAGGAAGGAAGGAAGGAAGGAAGGAAGGAAGGAAGGACCCTAACCCTAAGCTCTGAAGATTCAAATATAGGCAAAAAGAAAGACAGTCCTTACTCTCAAGGAGCTTATATCTTAATGGGAGAAGACCACACACAAACCCAAGCTGAAAAGCTAGGGGAGGAAGTTGAAACCTGAAAGCCAAGAATAGGCTTGAACCACTTCACAAAGCGTAGGCTCCAGGAAGAACTCACTAATGGAAGAAAAGAGCAGGAGTGAGTATCCCTGGCCACATGTGCTCCCCACACATTTGCCTCACTACCATTATACTCTGTTGGTGCCCATGAATGCTGTGTATATTTCTAGAAGAGTGCAGATCATGAAGGTAACATTTTGCAACTGCTGATTTTACTATGCCATCTTGGTAATGACTGCTTTAATTGTGTCTACTGGCTGACTGTTCAGGGAAAGCATACTAGCAGGGGCTTATGAGCTCTATAGTTCCAGAAGTGAGAACCCACAAGATCTCCCTTAAACTTCCAGGTAATAGCCATCTTCTGGGTACCCTGTGACTGTGAGTTCCAAATTAATGGGAATTGTCAAGAGGAGGTGCTACAAAAAATCTATACAACAATCAATGAGCATTTTTAAGTGCCTACTATGCACCAGGCACTGAAAAGTGCTGAAGAAAAATCTGTGATTATTATTTTTTAGCCTGAAAGAGTGATCTTATTGGTGTAAGTATACTACCAAGGAAACTTCCTCTAACAAAGTAAATTAGGAATTGTTCTGCAATTTATAGTCCCAATCTGGGGTCTATGAACCAGTTTGTTTGGGTTTTTTTTTAATACTCTAATAACTATATGTTAATGTAATTGTTTTGCTTTGTAATCCTATGAATTGTAGTTTATGCATTTATAAACATCATTCTGAGAAGGGGTCCATAGGCTTTGCCAGACTGCCAAAGGAGCCCATTAACAGGTTTAAGAATTGTTGATGGAGAATTGTCATTGTAAGTTTTTTGGCTTTTTTTTTTTACCTAAACAAGTTATCACTAGAGTTCCTCCTGACATCCCGGAACCTGGACCTCTGTACCATCCTGGCTCCCACCCTTGAGCAGAGCCAGATTGAGATGATGGCATATTCTCTGTATATACTGGAAAGAATGGCTCAACATTTTTTCAATACCCCAGAGACTCCGCCCCCCACCCTGCCTCCCACTGACTAATTTTCAAGCAAAAAGCGATAAACAATTTACGATGTCTCCCGCCTGTCGGAGCAGATTTCTTGCTTATGGAAGGATATAGAGTTTTCTAAATAATTAAAGATGACAGAAGGCTTTCAGGGCCCATGATTCTAAAAGGGCAAAAGTGAAAACCAAGGCAGATTTTTTTTTCCCTCAGCAGCCATATTTCTACTGGAGATGCTGAGAATGATTTCAGAAAGTTTCTCCATTTTGCCATCCTCCCTCTTCCCACCTCCCTCCGCCCTCCTCTGCCTCTGTGACCAGATCCACAGAATGTCAGAGCTAGAAGAGGCCTTTGAGCTTATCTGGTCCAACTCATTTTATGAAGGAAGAAACCAAGACCCAAGGCCTTCCCCTATTCCTGGAATGCTCTCTCCTCACCTTACCCTTCTTAGAATCCATAGTTTCCTTTAAAGCTCAACTCATATGCTGCCTCCCACATAACACCTTTCCTGATCCTCTCAAGCTGCTAATGTCTTCACCCTCAGTGTTTTCTTTTCTTTGAATTCCCAACACTTAGTACAGTGACATAGTAGGTACTTAATAAGTGCATATTGACTGTTAACTGACTGACCTTAAATTGCCTTTTATTTTATATATATGCATACACATACATACACACACACACACACATATATATATATATATTTGTCTGCTTGTATGTGCATATGTTATATTCTGTTTCCCACTAATAAAAGGTAAGCTCCATGAGGGCAAGGGACTGGTTTGGGTTTTGCTTTTATATTTTTAACACCTAGCATGGTGCCTGGTATATAGTAAGCACTTAATAAATGCTTATTAATTAATTGCTTACCCAAGGGGCCTAGCTTGAATAGAAGGCAGTTATCCTGAATCCAAGGCCATTGTTTTGTCCTCCCAATATCTTGGATGTCAGTGCACCTCACATCTGTTCAACCACTGCTTCCTCCTCACTGCTCTCACTCCTTGCCTATAGTTGCTCCCTATTTCATCCCTTCTGCAAACACCAGCTCTATCCAGTCCTGCTCAAGAATCTAAAAATGACTCCCCAGTGCCCATCTGATCAAATCTGAAATCTCTGGTTTGGCCTTCAAGACCCTCCACTAAACTGTGCCCTTCTCAGCTCCCAATCTCATTCCAAACCTCCACAGCCAATTAATTTTCTTTCTCTCTTTCAACACAAAATCACCTTTTCCAGGATATATTTATGGGAAAGAGAAGCAGAGGGACCTGTTACACTTGTAAACCCTCCAAGGCTAAAGTGGATGGTATGTAGTGCCTACTATGTACCAGGTGGTTCACAAATATTATCTCATTTGATCTTCAAAACAATCCTGGGAGGTGGTGCTCTTATTATCCCCATTTTACAGTTGGGAAAACTGAGGCAAGCAGAAGTTAAGTGACTTGTCCAAGGTCACACAGCTAGTAAGTGTCTGAGGCTAGATTTGAATTCAGTCTTCCTGACTCCAGGCTTGGTGCTCTATCCACTGCAATACCTAGTCACCTAACAGTTGTTATTGCCGAAAGTCTTTGACAAAAAATTCATTACCCTGTGGCCAGGCTTGTGATGAGCATCTCTAAATTTTGCTAGGTTAGTCTGCTTGGACAGTGGACATCCAATCCCTAACTGGGCCTGAAACCTTTCTTACTTAGAAGTAGAGCATGTCTCCACTGCAATTGCAGAAAGGTGAACTCCTTACCTGAAAGATTTCCTGGAGGAGGCAATGGGAGAATCTTGGGGCAGGTGTTAGAGAAGCAGAACTGAAGGAAGAAACAAGGATGGGAGAGAAGATCATGAGCGAAGTAGCCTAAACCAGGATCAAAGGCTCAGGTGTATGAGTTATCAAAAAAGACACACAAAAAGTGAGGGGAGAGAAGAGAGAGAGAAAGAAAGGAGAAAAAGTTAAATAACCTCCCTGTTTTTACTTCAAAGCTCCAGAAACCCAGCTGCATAAACCACCCCAGGGCCAGAGAATTGAAATGATACAGAGGAAAAGCCGGGCTCCCATTTGTCATGCTCCCCACGACATGTAATAAATGCTCTTCATTCAAGCACGAGGAATTATCCTAGAGACACACCCCCTGGTAAGCTGATTCCTGTGCCACCCGTGGGTTCCTGACATCCCTCTTTAGGCAAATGCTTCTGCCTACCGGGCCCTTTCTAGCAATCACAAGGTAAGGCCCATATGGAGTCTAGGATGACAGTGGGAAAAAGACATGTGGGATGAGATAGAGAACCAAGGTAAGGAGGAGGAAGAAGAAGATGTGGAGGAAAAGGAAGAAGAGGAGGAGGTAAAAGAAGAGAAGGATGAAAAAGAGGAAGAGGGAGAAGAAGAAAAGGAGGAGGAGAAGAAGAAAAAGAAGACAAGAAAGAGGAAAAGGAAGGAGAGGAGGAGGAGGTGGAAGACGAAAAAGAGGAGGAGGAAGAAGATGAAGAAGAGGAGGAGGAAGAAGAAGAGGGAAAAAAGAGAAAAAGAAGCAGAGGAGGAGGAAGAGGAAGGAGGAAGAAGGAAGAGGAAGGAGAAAAAGGATAATGGGTCACATTTCTATAAAGCTTTGAGAATTATGAAGTGCTTTCCTCCTAACAACTAAGAGGTAAGTGGTACAAGTATTATTACCCTCATTTTTCAGATGAGGAAACTGACACTCAGAGAAACCTATGGTACAGTGAATAAAATATTGGATGTGCAGGCAGGAAGAACTCAGTTCAAAACTTGCCTTAGACCAGCTAGGTGATTCTGTGCTGCTCAGGGCCCTTTTTGGCCTCAATTGCCTCATCTGTAAGATGAAGGGGTTGATTCAGTGACCTCAGAGGTCCCTTCTACCTCTAAATCTGTGCTTCTGTGACTTGCCCAAGGCCACATTACACATATGTGCAGGAGCTGAGGCTCTAGCTTCCATCACCGGCTTGTGAAATTTTAGAGTTGAAAAGGATCCTAGAAATCCATTCACCTAACCTCTCAATTCAAAGATGGGAAAACTGAGGCCCGTGGAGGTGAAATGACTAGGAGTCAAGCTCAGGACTCCTTATTCTTTGAGGATATCTCTCCTGAGGCAAGAGACCAGATATTAGAGAAGAGTGTTCCCAAGGAATTCAGGCCTCCCTGCAGTGAAAAGGGCAAATCACTGGGGGTTCCACCTATTCCATCGTCAAGACCTGTCTGCCCCACCGCCCTGAGGGGTATCCCTTCACCTCCTATGGTAATGACTACAATGAGGAATTCAGAGCACCTGAATTCACATCTTGGGTCAGCAAGTAGCTGACTGCATGTCCTTTGTCAAATCACCTCACTCTGAGCCTCAGAGTGCTCTCCTATAAAAAAGAGGGGATGCACTAGCTGGTCTCTCCCAGCTCTAACATTCTTTGAACTCTGATCTCTGCCTAGGATGAACCCCCAGAGACCACTGAGACCATTCCCCCTGCCCCTGAGAAAGGGTTGGATTCACAACCCAGACACTCTGCTATTGCCAGGACTGGAGAGTAGGCTAAGATCTCATCTTAGGGGAGCCACACAGTTCCACGTGCGGCTGGCGGGAATGGGATGCCAAGGGTAGATACTGAAGAGAAAAGTGAGAACGGCCTTAATTATTACACAGCTTGCTAGTGAGGCTTGTTAGCCCAAGCCAGCCAAGGTGATTGGCTTATCGCTTGCTGCATCTCTCGCTGGGAGTAAACATTTGTTTAGAAGGCAGAGAAAATCTTTTGCTCATTAGGGATCAGGGAACAGAGTTTGCTAGAGGGTAGGGGAGGGAGACAAACATAATAGAAATAAACATCACAGGCAGGTTGGTGGTAGGGCAGGGAAAAAGTTGACTTCTAGAGCTGAGAGGGATGGGCCCCTGTCTCAAGCCCCAACTTCAGGACCCAGGTTTATGGGACCAACCCATAGGCAGCTAGGTGATGTTCTAGACAAAGCTCCAGCCTTGGAATCAAGAACTGAGTTCAAATCCCACCTTAGTTACTTACTAGCTGTTCAGCCCTGGTGAAGTCACTTAACACAGCCCAGGCTCAGTTTCCTCATCTATGATATAAACATCATAACAGCACCTTCCTTCACAACAACCCTGTGAAGGAAGCTCAAATGAGGTAACATGTGGAAAGCATTTTGCTATTTGTACCATTATTGCTGACTCCCCTGATCCCAAGAAGGTCATGTGTTGGCTTCTTCAGGACCCAGACTCTGAGACCAGCTCAATACTCCCACCCCTACAATATAAGCATCCCGGGAGAAGTTACCGATGGCACCAGGATATATGCCATCCTCTACCTAGAGACACCTAGGTAGCACAGTGAATAGAGTGCTAGGCCTGGAGAGAGGAAGAGCTCAGTTTGAATCCAGCCTTGGACACTTGCTAGTTGTGTGACCCTGGGCAAGTCACTTAACCTATGTCTGCCTCAGTTTCTTCAGCTGTAAAATGGGAATAATAACAGCACTTAATTCAAAGGTGTTGTTGTAAGGATCAAATGAGATAATATTTATAAAGCAGTTATCCAATTCAATAAACATTTATTAAGTGTCTACCATGTGCCAAGCACTACAAAAAAGAGGGAAAAGACAGTCTCTGACATCAAGGAGCTTAAAATATAACTTATCCCAGTGCCTGGTACATAGAAGGTACTGTAGAAATGCTGCCTATGAAACAGACATTGAAAGATGCTAGGAGTTTGGGGCCTTCATCCTAAGCACCTGTCATTGTACCTTGCAAACAGTAAGAGTTTAATGAGTACTTGCTACATTGCAACAGCCACAGTGACACTGAGGTCTGAGGGAGAAATACTTCTTCCTTCTTGGAAGAGAGGGCGAGCAGGGAGAGGAAAATAACACAGGCCAATGGTGTGTACAAAATATTTCTGAATTAGGACACGTCCCTAAGCCAGGGTATGCTTATATATACAACTAACCCTTACTTTTCAAAGATCATTTATAGACAGCAGAACCAGAGACCCTCAGAGCCCCTAGTATCATGCATGAAGGCTCTGAAGGGAGCCTTAGGAATCACCAGGTTCTAACAGTAATAGCTAGCCTTTATGGAGTAGTTAAAGGTTTGCAAAGCACTTTACAAAAAGTACCTCATTTCATCCTCACAGCAACCCTGGGAAGGAGGTGCTATTATTATTCCCATTTTACAGACAAGGAAACTGAGGCAGGCCAAGGTGAAGTGACTTGCCTAGGGTCACAAGAGCGAATAGGTTTCTGAAATCAGATTTGAATTCAGGATTCCCAGATTCCAAATCAAGTTCTCCGACCACTGTGCTACCTAGCTTTCTAAATACAATTCAATTCCTCCATTTTGAAGATGAGACCTAGAAAAGTGACCATGATTTTCCCAAGCAGTTGAGATTTGAACCCAAGACTTCTGGTTCCAAATCCAGCATCCTTTCCACTGCACCACACTGCCTCCAATTGAGAGGAACCCCAGAAATCATCTAGTGTTCACTGCAGAAATTCTCTTTTCAACCACTGGATGCAAATCATGTTTTTTCTTTTGTGTGTGTGTGTGTGTGTGTGGCCTTGGTCACAGGTTATATCCTCTGTAGAATAAAGGGATTGGACAAGATGATTGCAAAGGTCCTTTCCCACTCTAAATCCAAGGATGTTCAGGTCCCTGACAGGTGGATTTTCTCTGATAAAGTTACCTTATTATGTTAAGCAACTCCCTGGGAGCTTTTCTCTGAACCACCTGATTCTGGTCCCACTAGCCTGATGGAGGGAAGAGCCTGCAATTTAGTCCCCACCATCTGTTTGCAGTGGTTAATGGGTAATAACGTGGAATGAAACTAGTCTTTAGATCTATTCGGTTTAAAATAACCTTGTTCAAATTTGGTTCAAAAGAGTTGGTGGCTCTTTTAGAAATAACATTTTCTCAGCCATGTACAAAATGACTACAATAACAAAAACAAAAAAAGAATACTAAAATTAAAGTGTCGATTATGTAATTATAAGGACTTATCTTGACTGTGGAGAACAAACGAAGGAATGCAATTCTTTTCTTTCCTTAGAGAGGTGGGGGGCAATGGATGAAGAATGCTGTATACACCATCAGATATGTACGGTTGTTCTGTTGGCTGGTTTTACTTAATCGTTTTCCATTGTTACAAAGAACTGATAGTGAGGGAAACAAAATATCTGTGCTGTGAAAATTAAAAGCATCAATAAAACATTAATTTTTTAAAATCTTCCTGATCTCTTTATTTGGCCATTACTAGTAGCAACAGTTATACTAATCAAGTTATATTAAAGACTCACATTTTTTAGCCATTAAAGATTATGAAGCCCTTTCCCTACGATAGCTGCAGGAGATTATTTACAGATGTGTAAACTGAGGTTCCGCAAGAATGGAAATAACTCACCCAGGGTCGCAAGACTTGTAAATGTTGGAGACAGGATTTGAACAGCTATCTACTGGTTCAATGCTCTTTCCACTACATCACATTCTCTACATAGCCCCAGCTAAAAAAAGTTAAACTGAATGTAGAAAGAGTAACAGATTAGAGGCATCAAGTGATTTGGATTCTGGCCCTTGCATTGGACAGATTAGGAATCAGGTGACTTGGATATGAGATACCAAGTCACTGTGTATGACCTTAAGAAATTAATTTGGTTTATTGTCATAAGCATATGTAATGTACTATAATGGGGGGGTAATCAGGGGAGCTCCCCTTTGATCTACTCTAGCTAGGTACTTCCTATGGAACTGAACATATGCCCTGCTCCCTTTTAGGGGACCCATGATTGAACCATTTCCAATGATACATGTGTCCTGCTCTCTTGCAGAAGGACATTCACAGAGCCTCCTGGTTGGTACCTTGGTCCCCGTGAGAAGGAAGGATGCGTGCCAGAAAGGACTAGTTACTGAGCAAAAATGACTGCTCACTCAGCAGACTTTAAAAGAAGAGACAATGCTACAAATCGTCTTTATGTATAGTTGTGAAAAAATAAAATACTATTTTTTTAAAAAAGATAGACAATTTTTGCTCTTTCATTCTCTTCCCATATCTCTAGTAAGGTGGGAACCTTTTAAATCTCTCAAATTCCCATCATGGGAGGGAAGCCAAGGAAAGAGAATGTGCTACCCCAATCTCCTTCAACACTGGTGACGACATGCTCATGTTTGGGACGATATGAGGCTAAGCTTGAGCCTCAAGTCTCTGCTTATTCTTCTTTGTGTTTCTTTCCCTAAGCATGGATGACCAAATGAGCTTGAGATGAGTATTTCCAGTCTTGGTGACAACCTTAGGACTTAGGATCAGGTGCTCCTAAGTCTGTTCTCTGCAACGGTTCATCAGAAGAAAAGATGATCATTACAAAGAACATGAGGGTGGCACAGTAGATAGAGTGTGGTGCCTGAGTCAAAAAGACCCAAGTTCAAATGTGACCTCAGACACTTACTAACTATGTGACCCTGGAGAAGTCACTTAACCCTGTTTGCCTCAGTTTCCTCATCTATAAAACGTGCTGGAGAAGGAAGTGGCAAACCACTCCAGTATCTTTGCCAAGAAAACCCCAAATGGAGTCACCAAGAAGGCAAAATGACCGAACAAGAATAGAATCAAGTTTCCCCAGAATTGAACCCAACCTATTTGGGTGCCTTGGTTGGAAGTAGGTCCTGGGCCAGACAGATCTTATACTTGGGGAGCTCAGGGGCTGATTCTAATCAACCCTAATTACTTAATCCCTTTTGGGGACCCTGAACAACTGTCCAGGGGTCATCTGAGTTTATTCACTTTAGGTTCATTTGGGGTTTTTAGCTAAACTTGCTTGTCCTATTGTTGTGTGAATTATGAATTCCACAGGGGATGCTTTATGTGTTGTAGACCCCTGGAGAGACTTTTTTTTAGAGCTCCACTTTGATTGCCTATTCATGGTTAGGGTATCTACTTGGGAAACATATGGGTTTCCCTATATGTGGGAGGGACTCATGGAGAAATTTTTGCCTACAACCATTTGTTTTCTCCTCTAAACATGAGGAAGTGACTCCTAGTCAATTATCCCTAATTCCTGTTGGGAGAGCTCCACATATTCTGTAAAATCTTTTGGGAATTGACTTGCCATCTGAGACACCTTTTTCTCACCTTTTTTGTTTTTCATTTTTATTTTGTTTTATTTTATTTGTTTATGTTTTTTTATTTTATATTGCTCTTTCCTAGTCATTTTGGGTTGGCTTTTATAAGTGCCAGGCAGACAGAACCTTTATAAAATGTTGCTTGGTTGAATTGGTATAACTTTGTATTAGGGTTGATTGTAATCTCCAGGCCCACTATCTATGATCCATCTGGATGCTTGATAAAAAGCTGTTAATATGAGGGATTATCTAAGAACTGTAATGAGTGGAAACTGCCGAGACTCTTTGGTAGCATCCAGGAAGTCATTAAGAACTGCCAGGTGGACTTTGTTGAGAATCTTTAATGCAAAGCACTGGGGGAAGGCACTTAAAGGATAATGCTTAAGCCTCCAAAGATAACTTTCAAGAATTAGGGCTATGGACAAATGTACTAAATGCACCCTCAGCTGATTTGCTGAGAACAGCAAATATGTAACCTGTGAGGAGGAAGTATGGTTAGGGTAATGAGGAAAGGCATCCTACTCTGCTTTCACTGAGGCTCTTTCCATAGAGCTGAGCATGCATCCTGGCCCTTTCTAGTGGTGGTATGATAGTGCCACTTCCAATAACACAGGTGCCTTGGCCTCTTGCTGAAGGCCATAGCAAACAGAAGCTGATGGTCAGAGGTGGAGAGATGGAGAGGTGGGTGCCACTGAATAGGGACGACAGCCCCCTCAGGAGGGTTTAAAAGGAGACATGACCTCTGATGCCACTCTCTTCCCCTCTTTTGAAAATGAGGCTTGGATTCTGACAGCTCTCCGAGGGGGTTGGAGGGGATTTTCCTCTCCCTGTCCCTCTCTCTCTCTCTCCCAGGATGATTGCTCACACGTATGTGTTGTGGTGTTTAAAAAGGTCTGAGAGACATCATTTTTGAGTAATTTAATCATTTTATAATAAGGCCAGACATTTATTATTAAAAGAATGGTCATTTGGCCCTCTCTCTTAGACCAAAGACTTCTTGTGGCAGTGGGCTCACAGTTTATATGCCTTTGGAAGAGCGGGTGATCCTCAAGATGGCAATCAACAACACTGATTGGTTAATGATTAATGAGAAAATGAATATTACAATAAGAGGGTAGGCTATATTACAATTAGGGTCTTGGGGTAGGTAACTTGGGTCACCCAAATCTTGGTCAAAGACACTTGTCAATTTCCATATCAGCTGTCTGACAGAAGAAACAATCCATATTTTCCCAGACTTGTCTGAGCAAACACAATGAGTAGGAATGCATCTATTAGCCCAAACTTAGAATCACTTTTACTGTCTGATTAGATCTTGGCCTGAGTAAATCTCTGCCTAAGATTTCCCACACTGGCTGATTTCTGGATGAGGAAGTAGAAAAGGAGAATAACCTTAGCTCTGATTCAATAATTAGTTATTAAATATAAGAGAGAAATTATCATTTCTCACAGTGTTCATGTCCAGGTGAGACTGAGCTGAGATTTTTAAGTCCTCATCTGTCTCTTCTGCTCTGTCTTTCCCTGAGCACAGGTGATCCAATCATGATCCTGTGATAGGTGGTTCTACTTTTGGCAGCACCCTCCTGAGTTTGAGAGGTCTGAGGCAGCTAGATCTAGGCGCTGGCTGACCTATAAGAGGTTATCTCTGCAACAGCCTGTGTGAGGATAAGATGACCACTTACCAGAAAGGTGAGCTCAACTCCTTCCCTAGCTTGCCAGAAGATATGGACTGTGAGTGGTTGTTCAAACAGTGAAGTGTCGAGGTGAAGGTGAAATGTCTGCTCAACAAACCTCAAAGTGTTTCACATTTTAAGTATAAATATGTTGGAAGGATAGAATAGACCCTCTATGACTCCTTTGACCACTTCATATTGTTTTCAAATCTGTTTATAGGCTCTTGTGTCCCCTAGTGAGCCAATTGCTGAACTTAGAATCAGGAAGGCTTGGATTTGAATCCTGTCTTAGACATTTCTAGCTATGGAACTCTGAGTAAGTCTCAATCTCTCTTAACCTCAGTTTCTTCATTTGTAAAGGAGGATAATAGTACTAGTAATAATGATAATCCAATGTGATGACATATGTTAAGCACTTCGTAAAGCATAAAACGCTATATTAATGCTTAGCTATTATTATCAATATTTTAAGTCTGTGAGTGCACCCTTGTTGGTCTTTTATTTTTTAAGTTTGTAGCAGATGAAATAAATAGCTGACCCATACCTGATACTACAATGTACATTGAGCATCTTTTTAGAAGGGACTCTAGTAATCCCTCTGAGGATTAGTCCTAGAAATGGGCCAAACCTAAGCTTTAAGGGACTTTGCACCAGGGTGCTGGAGTAAGGACATAATGAGCCAGAGAATGCTCTGAGATCTTACCGGGACATGAATTCAGTCCATGTGAGTCCAGAGTTGGGGACCCCAAGTGGGAAGAGGGCAACATACTCCATTCAGGCTTTACAGCATTCTACATTTTGCATTCAGGACAATGAGCAAATCAGCCAACTCCTCTGAGCATTTGTCGCCTGTTCTATAAAATAAGGGACTCACTAAATGTCCTCTAAGGTCCTAGTCATCTATGATTAGTTCAAGTTAAATGACTGATGGGGTGGAGTGGGGAGAAGCACCAATAAGAATATAGTGAAATAATAACTCCTGATTAGAAAGAGCCTTGTTGACAAGCAATTGCAGTGACAAAACTTTCAGTGTAGGCAGTTTTTCAGAGTAGGAGTACTGATCAGTGCATGAGTTACAAGACCTGGCTTCTCACTCCCAATTTTTTCAATTAATCCTTATGTGGCATGTTCTCCATTCCTCCATTATCCTAGTTACCCTCTTGTGTTCATCGTCTATTGGGAGATGGGTAGCATGTTTTACTGTGGGTCTTTTGGAATCATAGCAAGTTCTCAAATCAAAGTTCTTAAGCCTTATTGTTTTTCTTTAGAATGTTGCTGTTTTGTATCAATGTTTATTCTACTTATTCTCACTCCATTTTGCATCGTTCATACTGCCCCAGGATTCTCTGAAATCATCTCTTTCATCATTTCCTCCAGAATAATAATATTCCATTGCATTCATATACCACAATCCGTTCAGTGGGTTCCCCAATTGGTAGAAACCTCCTTAGATTCAACATCCTCATTTAACAGAGAGGGACACTGAAGCACCATAAGGGGAAATGACTTGTCCAATGTCACATAATAAGTTAGTGGCAAAGGTAGCACTGGAACCCAGCTCTAGAACCCAGGCCTCCTGATTCAAAATTCCATCTCTTTTTACCCCCCCATCTACAGAGGAACACAATTCTATTAACAGAAAGCTTTGCAGAAAGTGGAAACATGCTTGGATGCCATCCTCTGCTCTGCATCCTGTTAATAAAATAGTGGTGTCTCTGAGCTGTGTTTAATTATTTTGTACATGAGTCGCTTTAATGGATTGCATGCAACTTAAATGACTTTTTAATAACATTTTGCTAGCTCTAGGGGCTTCTTTCCCCCCTCCCCACTCTCCCTTTCCACATTGTTATTAGTCCTGATCCCATGAAGATGTAACATTTGTCACTGTTTCATTAGGCACTACGATGTCCCTTGTTATTTATGAGCTTGCTATTTATTGAAAATTATATTTGGGGGAGAGGAGAGGGAGGATGAAGTTTATGATATACAGCAGAAGAGTAAATTAGTAGCATTTATTTCACAGTCTCCCAAGGTTCTGATAGCAATTAAATGGGCTCCTAGATGTGCCGGGCTGATCTAGGGGGCTCCTCCTTGATGCACCTGGGGGACAATTTAGGCCAGGAATGGGAGCAGGACTTAGTTTCCAGATTCTTCCATTGTGTTTTTTTTCCTTGACCTGAGATTTCATACATGAGGAAATTCCTTTTACATAATGCAGAGAGATAATGGTTCTGCAACTTGTATTCTTAGGTGTTGTTATTGTTTAGTCATTTTCAGTCATGTCTGACTCCTTGGCAGAGATACTGAAGTCGTTTGTTATCTTCATTTCCAGCTTATTTTACAGATGAGGAAACTGAGGCAAACAGGGTTAAGTGACTTGCCCAGCATCACACAGCTAGTAAATATCTGAGACTGGATTTGAACTCAGGTCTTCCTGACTCCACGCCCACCACTCTACCTACTGTACCACCTAGTTGCCCTCTCTGTAGTGTTAGAAAGTTGCCTAAAGCCTAAGTGACTTGCCAAGGATTACACAATCCATATATGTCAAAAGCAGGACTTTAACTCAGGTCTTCCTAACTCCATTATATCACACTGCCTTTCATCTCATCCTCTTCTTTCACTTAAAGAATGGTACAGGAAAGGAAATGAGTGACTCTTCATTTCCTGCCCAGTCTGATTTTCTCTTCACCAGTCATTACTATCCCATATGCTTACATCTGGAGCATCTGTTTAATTTTTAATGACACCTGACAATGTAGAATGATAGGAAAAGTCAAGGTTTAGACTTACTGGAATAGCATTCCTCATTCCTAGATTACAGGACCCTTGGATCCCAAACCAACCCTTAGGAAGCTTCAGGGCATGTGGATTTTCTGCCCTTGGTGTTGAGCCCAAGGGTTGAAAGGGATAAAGAGAACCATTTCTCCTGTTCTTCCTCCCCTCTGAGCATCTCTGATGTTGGGGGAAGGCTTGATTCTAAAGCAATACGTCCTTATTGTATGGCAAAAGTACATCTTCCCTTGAATGAGGAATTGGCAGCTTCTGGGGAGCTCAACTTCATTTATAACATGCAATTACATTCATCCACCCAGCAAGGTATTTACTGGTGATTTATTCTGTGCAGGGTACTGTGAAAGAGAGAAAAAGATTAATAAGTCACAGTCCTTGCCAACATGGAGCTTACAATCTAATATGGGAGAAAACATGAACATAAATAATTATGTCACAAAAAGTAATCAGAGAGTGAAGAGAAAAGTTAAGAGAGCTGTCAGCATCGAAACAAAAGAGAGAACACTTCTGATTTCCTAGGGGAAATGGGACATTTGAAGATGGTATTTGAGCAGGGCTGACAGATGGGCTAATAGCCACACAAATATCTGAGAAATAATAAACAAAACAGTGTGCATTTGGTGAAAATCACAGCCTCCCTGAACCATGGACAGCAGACAAGGCTGTAAAAGACAATGGGACCTAGAAAATGTGAATGTGCGAGAAATTTGGTGGAAGAATAGCAGCTGAAATTGTTTTCATTATTTTACAGCTCTTTTTCTATTAAAGTCAATCTACCTTCCCTATAAGAATCACCCTGGTACTGGTGATCTGATTTTGCTCTGGTTTCTTGCCAGGTCACATTACTTCAGCAAGAAAGCTGTGCAACTTTGTAGGCAGAAAGACTTCAGACCCCAGGAATCTTTCTACCTACAGTATTTTTGGAATTCCACATTATTATGTGTTTCTTTATGTGCCTTCCCTGGGTCCCCAACACCAATAGATATGGTTCCCAAGAACCTAAGTATCCTGTCTATGTGTTTCTCATAAAAAAGAAGCTCCTGGTTGTGGGCCCAGCTTAGCCTGTATCCAGCTGTAGACAGCAGGATAGAACCAAGAAATTGGCATGATCTGATTAGATCATTTATGGAAGCAGCCATTGATAATCCTATAACACAGGCTAGGCTACTTAAGGTCATATTTGAAAATAGTCCCTGAAGATTCTTTTGTCTCAATGTTTCAATGAATTGGGAGACAGCTGGTGAAGAAGATACTCTCACATAGGCATTAAAGAATGGCTATAATTATGACTGTTGAAAAATTTTTTTAGCCTGACTTCCTTCCAGCTTTATGTTGACTATAAACTTGATGAACATTCTATCTGCACTATTATCCAAGACAATGATGAAAAATAATAAAAGACAAGGATGAGAAGAGATCCTTGCTCTACTGGAGGCTTCCTTCCAGCTTGATATTGAACTATTAAAGACCACTACTCTTTCCAATTTGATCATTCAGCAAGTTCCAAATACATTCATTTACATCACTATCTAGTCCACATCTCTCCATCTTTTTCCCAAGAAGAATACAAAATATTTTATCAAATGTTTTGCTAAAATCTAAGTAAACTATTTCTACATCAATCCTTTTATCCACCAGGTTATCAGCCTTATCAAAAAATAGGCTTAGTCTGTCATGATCTGTTCTTCAGGAAGCCATGTTGGTTGGTTGTGATCATCGCATTCATCACCAACTATCTCTTTAATGATCCATTCTAGAATGTTTTCAAGAATCAAAATCAAACTCACTGGTTTATAGTTCGTAGACTCTATTCTCTTCTATTTTTTTTCTAAATTGGGACAATATTTACTTTTGCATAGTCCTGAAGTACCTCACCCATTCTCTATGATTTTTCCAATATCACAATATCTGAGGAATCACAACTCCCAGTACCCAGTACCCACTAGTTCATTTGACCCAGATGACTTGAATTAATCAAGGGCATGTGACATCTCTTGGTATCTCCTTACTGATCTTGGGTACCAACCAGAGGTTGCTCTAAATGTTTAACAATCGACTCTCTAGGAAAAAAGGTATGCACAGCACACTTTTATGTCTAATGTGTATTATTAATATTTTATTCAACACTTTCTTAAGTCTAGACAACCAACACATCAAATTCCGATCTGTAACATTTGTGGATTTTTGAGGTACAAAATGCTCATTTTATGCACATTGAAAATTTGACAATTGGCTCTCAAGAGTTGGGCTCAAGCTGTCTCCAGCACACCCCTAGTACCAACTCTGTTAGCCATTTTGTTGCATCATTTCCAGTACAAAGGACAATTTCTCTATCATGGGAAAAAATTAAAACTCAGTAGCTCTATCTTCTCTGTTGCTAGTTATTGCTGTCCAATCCTCCCCAAATATTGGTATTATACCCTCTTCAGTCCTCTTCTTTACCTCACTATAACTTAAAAAGCAGATTTTTGCTGGTCCTTGGTTTTCCACACCAGACCTAGTTCGTTTTGAATTTTAGCACTCTTTGCACTATTTGTACTGGTTTGTGCCATGCTCATAAGTCAAGGCTAGGCTCTTGAATATACCTCTGTAACTTGCCTTTGCTTCCATCTGCAGGACACCTCTTTAAATCTAAGTTGGATGATGAGTTCCTGTGCATCCACATTGGTCTTTTCAGAAAATTCCTCTTTTTATTCCCCACTTGAATTGTTTCTCATTATATCTTGAGAATTTCATTTCTGAGAGTTTCCCATCTCTCCTCAGCTAATGTCTTCTGTAGAATTTTATTCCATGAGAGCCTACCTATCCTTCCCATGATCCCTTTGAAATCTGCTTTTGCAGATTGTAGGGTTCATGTCAGACTGTGCCTGGCTTTGCTCTCTTCTATCATAAACTCTAGGAAAGAATACTCACCTCCTGCTAATGTCATCATCATTTCTACCCCAGCAACCAGCTTCTCCCTGTTATAAGTAATCAGATCCAATATAGAATTTCCTCTTGTTGCTTCCTTCACTTTGGGAAGAATGAAACTATAATTAAGGCAGGTCAAGAAGTTATTATCTACTCTGCTTTTGGGAGAAAGAGCTCCAGCAGATTCCGGCTATTTCTCTTTTATATCTTTATTTCCCACTACTACCAAGGACAGAGGCATAGCAGTGTGACAGACAGAGTTGGCTGCAAAGTCAGGATGACTTAGACTCAAAATCTTTCCCAGACACATCAAGCTCTATGCTACCTCAGGTGGATCACTTAACTTCTCGGTGTCTCAGGAAACTCTCTAAGACTATACGTTAAAGAGAAGATGCCCATCTGCTTTGGCAGAGTATCTTCCCCACCAGGAGTTCTCTGAAATCATGAGTTCACTGAAATAACAACTTTTTTTTAATTACTAGAAGAACAAACCTTCCCCTCTATTTACCCTTGTGCTAGTGCATGTACCTGGTTCCATGCTTTCCCTCACATTACTCTCTCCCAGATCCCTTTCATCTTTCCCATTCTACACATCTGTCAAGGCTCAGCTCAAGTCTCATCTCTTCCATGCAGTCTTCCCTAACTATTTCAGTCCTTACTAATTAGTGCCTAAATTTGCACAGTACTAAGTGTTTATACCACATAATTTCATCAAGGGCATTACTAGAGCACTTAATGGGCATAGAGCATAATCAGCAACAGGTTAGGTGAAAATCATGGCAGGGAATTAGTCCTGTAGGTAGCTGAAGACAGCACAATGTGAGAAGAGAACAAGTCTGGGATTCAGGAAACCTGGTTTCTATGTCCAGCTCTTCCATCAATCAGATTCCGCTATTGAGCAAGTCATTTCTAGGCCTGTCTCTTAGTCTTTAAAATGGGAGGGGTTGGACTGGAAGATCTATAGTTTGGGGTAGGTGGTTACTAACAGAAGCATTTGAATGGCAGACTGGCAGCAATGAGGTGCTAAAGTAGGTAATCTCAAAGATCCTTTCTGTGCTTCTAGGTGTCAGATGTAGAGACAAAAGGTTCTAGTTGTTGTTGCTCACATTATTTGTTGGACACATTATTTGTGTCATGCAGCTAGTAAATGTCTAAGACTGGATTTGAACTCAGGTCCTCCTGACTCCAAGACTAGAGCTGTATGTGCCACTTAGCTCCCTAAGGGTTTTCGGACCTTGTGTCAAAGATATCATCCAGAAATGTTTCAGTACCATGGAGAGTTCTGTTACCTCTCATTGTTCTGGTCTAAAAGAAGATTATCTCAGAACCACAAACTACTTAGGGCTGTTGCCCTTCAAATCTCCCTGAAACTACCACCCTTGCTTCATGTCAATATGATTCTCTTTGAGGCAGAGGAATTGTCTTCATTTGCATGCACACACACATACACACACAAACACACATGACATTTTGGTCTCCATTTCATTCTTTTTTAAAATTTTCAAAAGATTTTTTTCCTTGATTAAACATAAACAAAAATTTTAACATTCATTTTTTTTAAGATTTTGGATTCCAAATTTTCTCCCTCTCTTTCTCCCCTTTCAGATGAGAGGTCTATGTCTTCTTGCCTGACTTGGGAACAAATTGGGAACATTCTTAGGGACCTAGCAGACTGGTCATAGAAGTCTTCATCTTGGTTCATCTTCTAGAGATTTCTTTTTCCAGAATCAGTAGGAGGGACTTTGAAGGATGTATCCTAAGCTAAGTAAGTGATGGAGAATGAAGTGAGAGCAAAAAGAGTAGAAGTAGTCCTGTACACTTAAAAAGGATGCCCTAAAAAACAGATCTCAGCTGTAGTACTGACTCAACCTTTCACTAGGTATGTGACCTTGTCCAAGTTACTATTCCTGGGTCTCAGTTTCTACCTTTGTAAAAATGAGTGATCTCACTAACTCTAACATTCTGTGATTTAATGAATCTATGGTTCCATGAGCCTAGAAAAAGACCCTCAAAACTGGGATGCAATACAAACTCTCTCGGTGATGCCTGAAATTGAGACACAATGTGGCATAGTGGAAAGAGTACTGGACTTGGAGTACTGAGTTCAAATTCCTCCTCTATCCCTGACTAATTTTCTGACTTAGTGCAAGTGATTACCACTCTCCAAGTCTTGGGATTCCCCAATCAAAAGTAAAAGGGCTTTGACAAAATGGTATTTGATGACCCTCCATCTCTAAATCTTGTAAACCTGTGAACTTGAGATATCAGGAAAAGTAAACTTCAACAGAGCTGTCTTTTACTATTCTCTCAGCCCTTTGTCTTTAACCTCCTTCCACTGGCTACCATTTCGAACTAGAGAAGGGAAAAGGATAAGGGAGAAGGAAAAGAGAGGAAAAGAGAAAGAAAATATGTGGAGTACATTATAAGAATTTGCAGAGAAACTCTCTGGGCTTCAGTTTTCTCCTCTGTTGTTCAGTTGTGTCCAACTCTTTGTGACCCCATTTGGGGTTTTCTTGGCAGAGACACTGGAGTGGTTTGCCATTTCCTTCTCCAGCTCTTTTACAGATGGGGAAACTGAGGCAAACACTGTTAAGTGACTTGCCCAGGGTCACAAAGCTAGTAAGTGTCTGAGGTCAGATTTGAACTCAGGAAAATTAGTCTTCCTAACTCCAGGCCCAACACTCTATCTACTACTCCACCTAGCTGCCTTGGTCTCCTGGCATCTAATAAAAGCTTAATAAATGCTTGATGATTAAACAATCAATTTCCCCAGTTGGTGTCTTGATTCCTTTAACTACAAAATGGGGGGGGGAGAGAATTGGACTAGATAGTGTCCAAACTTTCTCTCAAATTTAAATCCTCTGATCCTAGAGCTGCCAGTCTGCCACCCCAACTCAACACTGTCCCTTTTTCACCCCTCCCTGGAGCAAAATAATTTAAAATTCACCTCCAAGAGGCTGATCTGCACTACAAAGGGAAATGGGGAGAAAAGGAGACTCTGGCTACATGGAAGGATTCAAATTGAAAATCCACTGGAGGCCCCTTAATAAAGCAACAGTTCAGTTACTTAGCTGAAAAAAATCCCTGAACAAAGCAGTGAAAATGCTCAATTACTCCTCGAGTTAGGGAAAGGAAACAGAGCCAGGGGAAATAAGGACAGGCTGACAGGCTCAGGCAGAATTGTGAACAATTCAATTCAACAAAGCATTTCTTAAACACCTACTATGTGCAAAGCTTTGTTCTAGGCCCTGAGAATATACAATCAGAAAACAAATAGAACCAGCCTATGCTGTTGAAGTGCTTCTTTGGGGGGGGGGGGCAGAGAGAAAAAAGAAATGAGGTACACTAGGTAAGCAAATATAATACCAGGAGAATGAAGAAGAGAGACAACATTAACAGCTGGGGAGGAGAAAGGAGGTGAGAGAGGAATCAAGGAAAGTTTCATGAAAGAGATGGCCCTGGAGCTAATTGAAAAAAGATCAGGATTCTGGAAAAGTGGAGATGAGGAGGGAGGGTATTCTAGTAAGGGAGTCAGTTTTTTCAAATTAACAGGGGCAGGAAATTGAGTTAAAGGGAATGACTGGAACAGATTTGACTGGAACATAGCATGAGGTAGGTGTTGCTGATAGACTCCAAAATTTAGGTTTGCTCCCCATAATGCATCTCTGCTTGATGCTGGAATTCCCAAACTTGGTACAGTCCATCCCACTCCTAACTCCAGGAACAAGAGCTTATTATTTTTCTTCTCTCAAAGTTCCAAGTCAAATCTGTTTTAAAGGCTCCATATTTAAAGATCATCTAGTCCAACATAACCCAGAAAGAGGAAATGACTTATCCTAAATCATACAAGGTAGCCAGAACCATAACCAGCTAATTTGGTACCTGGGACAAAGAACACCAAATCAACTTTTTGTCAAGGAAGAGACCTTAGAGAGAATGTAGTCCAATTTATTTTACAGCTGAGGAAACTGAGATACATAGAGGTAAATAAATTCAGTTGTGAGGAGTGGCACAGTGGATAGAGCACCAGCCCTGGGCCCAGGAGGACCTGAGTTCAAATCCAGCCTCAGACACATGACACTTACTAGCTGTGTGACCCTGGGCAAGTCACTTAACCCCAATTGCCTCACCAAAAAGCAAAAAAAAAAAAAAAAGAATGGGCAGAACAATTTGTTCTATTGGTCATGAAGGCAGCTGAAGCAGGTTCTGTGAAACACTTAGAGCTTGGTCAGACATTGAAGATGCCAAGATCACATCCAAGGCCATCGTAGTTGTCTCGACTTTTGTCCTGCCCCTGGATTTTGATGACTCAGGAAGAGAGTAAGGTTGGCAACTTTGTGCAACTCTGCCTCACTTTAATACAATTCATGAGTGAGTCAAGATATCACCCTGTGATGTCATTGGTCCTTTTTAAAAATGAAGGACAAGGAACAGCCAGGTGGTGCAGTGGTTAGAGCACTGGTCCTGGAGTCAGGAGGACCTGAGTTCAAATCCAGCCTCAGACACTTAACACTTACTAGCTGTGTGACCTTGGGCAAGTCACTTAACCCTGTTTGCCTCAGTTTCCTCATCTGTAAAATGAGCTGGAGAAGGAAATAGCAAAACATTCCGAGTGCCTCTGCCAAGAAAACCCCAAATGAAGCCATCTCCTAACAGAATGGTATAAGTGTCTAGGTTGAGCGTCCAGAGTCAGAGGGACCTCAGGGTCATAGATTTAGAGCCAGAAGGGTCCTTAGAAATCATCTAGTCCAACTGTCTCATTTCACCATTGAGGAAACAGGTTCAAAGTGATTTACCCAGGATTATTTAGCTAGTTAGTACTCAAGGCAGGAATTGAACACAAGTTTTCCTGGCTCTGAGTCCAACATTATCCATGACCATAGGCTGCCTAGATCCTCCATGGAGGACCTGATCTTGGAACCCAGGAGAGTCTCCCTAAATCTCTAGTGAGCTCCCTGCTCCCAGGCCCCATTAATGTTCTCAGGAGGGTCAAGCTGTATGACATTATTGCACCACCTTGTGGTCATACCTAGAAACTACACTTTCTTTGGCATTGCAGGATCATAGCTGAGGAGTTCTTTACTTGAGGTCCATGAACTTGTTTTCTTTACTTGTTTTTTTTCAATAACTGCATTTCAACATAATTGGCTTTCTCTGTATTTCTATGTATTTTATTTTATGCATTTAAAACCATTATTTTGAGGAGACTGTCAAGAAGGTCAACACTAAAAAAGTTAAGGAATAAGCATTTATCAAGCGCTTACTGTGTGCCAGGCACTGTGCTAAATTCTTTACAAATGTTATCTTATTTGATCCTCACAATAATCCCATGGGGTGCTATTCCTATCTCTATTTTACTCTTGAGGAAACTGAGGCAAAGAGAGGTCAAATGACTTACCCAAGATGACATAGCCAGTCAGTGTCTGAGACTGGATTTGAACCTGGCTTCCTGACTGCAGACCCAAGGTTCTATCCACTGAGCCTAGTTACTAGAACCCCCGATCCAGAGCTTAAAGGGATCTCAGGAGACAACTGGCCCAAATCTCTTAATTTTAAAAAAGGAGGAAATGGAAGCCAAAAACTGAGTTTCTCAAGGTCATAAAGGTCATAGGTGGCAGAGTCAGGATTCAAACTCAGGACCTTTGGCTCCATAATCACTGTACCACACTGAGTTCTGAAATAATGACAAACCCTTATGATTCCCATCCCAATCCCAAAGTTTCCAAATAGCTAGGGCCTCTCCCCTAGCACAGAAGCAGGTCTAGAAAGCCATCTCTATCGCTGCTACAAGGTTTCCCAGGAAGGAGTACAACATCCTATGCTACGAAGGGAATGAGGATTTATCATCCATAGGTAATGGCTTCAAATTCAAGTACTGCTTAGCCTCAATCTGCCTATCTATGAAATGGGAGCTGCATGTCGCTCCTTTCTCCTAGGCAACATGATGGTTGGGAAGATACTGAGACCACCCCTGGGTCTGGAGACAGGCAAATTTGAGTGCTGCCAGATTTAAATTAGGCATAAGAGGGTCACCTTGGGAGACATTCCCACAGCCTATCACCCCTGAGCCAATACGGCAGCTCTGCAGAGTGGCAGCTCAGAAAATCCACTTCCTTAGCCCCACCCTATCCCCTTCCATTTTTAAATTTTTATTTTATGGCTAATTTTCCAGTAAAATCCTTTATTTGTACAAGATTCCAGTCCAGCAGCCTAGAGCACATTCTTCTAGTCTTCGAATTTTATCTCTCTTTTTAATTAAAAAAAAAACACTACTCACATAAGGAGGTACAAATTAGGTCAGCATAAAACATTCCCTTTCCCAAAGAGAAACTGTCTCCCAAATTAACCCCTCCACTGTCCCAGAGAGAATATATATATATATTCTTTTTTGCTTTTGGTACATCCTCTGTGCTTAATGACTTGATCAAGTCACTTAATTTCTTTGTGCCTCACTTTACTCATATGCAAAATGGGGGGAGGGGGAGGAGAGAAGGGAAAAATAAAAAGTTTTTACCAAATTGAGTTGATCACTAATGCAGTTTGAAAGGTTAGAATTCCTGATAAAGGGGCTTTAAGTCCCTTTAGGATCACAGATTTTTAGAGCTAAAAGATATGAGGAAACTGAAGCCCATAGAGAAGACATAATTTCCCCAAGGTCAAACAGTGAGATAATAGAAGACCCAGAACCACGCCCCCTACCCACATCATCATGCCCCAGACACAGAAAGGAGCAGGGGAACACACTAGTACCAAGGACAGTGATCTTCCCTCTTCTCCCCTCCTCCAATTCTTTTCCACACAGAGGTGAAACCTCTGGTTCTCAATCCTTTTACGATATAGAAAGAATCCCTACCCTTCTCCCTCTCTTTTCACCCTTTACTCTTCTCTCTCTTTTCCTCTCCTTTCTCTCCTTCCTCTCTCTCTCCCTTTCCTTTTCCTTATCTCCCTGTCCTTTCCCTTCATCTTCTCTCCCAGACTCACCCAGCCCAGCCTTGAGCAAAGCAGCAGCCTCTCACTGTGAAGAAGATACTGGGGCTAATTGACTGTTACTTCCTTTGATCCAATAATTGCTTTTCTCTTTTCTGCAGTTTGTCTTCCTTCTCCTCAACCCAGTCCTCTCCCCTCCAAGCTCCTTAAGATCTCAGCCAAGGCCTCTAGTCTTCCCCCTCAGACTCCTTGTCCTCCCCAACCTTGGGTGAATGGGACAGCTGGCCAAATGCTGGCTCCACACCCCCAGCATGACCCTTCTCACAAAGCTTTCCCTCAAGTCCTTGTCACAACTGCATACCTAGCTGGGCTCTTCTCAGGGAAAACAAGAAAGAAGAATCTCCTCTCTCTTTCTCTCTCTCTTTCTCTCTCTCTCTCTCTCTCTCTCTCTCTCTCTCTCTCTCTCTCTCTCTCTCTCTCCTCCTCCTCTTCCTCCTCCTCCTCCTTCTCTCCAGCCCTCCTCTCCTCTCTTCTTCCTCCCTATCTCTCTCTGTCATCTCTGTCTCTCTCTCCCCCTCCTTCTCTCTTCTCTCTCTCCTTTCTTTTCTCTCTCTCTCCTTCTTTCCCTCCTTCTCTCTCCTCCATTCTTTGATGCCTCTAGGGCTCAAGGTGGAGAAGTGATCAGCTGGCATTGGCCTGAGGCCCTGGACACAGTCCTACAATCTAGACCACAGGAGTTGGACTCTATGCAATCCACCATCACTCCCACCTCCCACATACTCACCATTCCTTCTGGCTTCAGGAATGAAGAAAACAAGTATTTATTAAGCTCCTACTATGTGCCAGGCACAAATATTATCTCACGACAAACCTGGGAGATAGGTGGTGCTGTTATTATCTCCATTTTATAGACGAGAAAACTGAAGCAAACAGCAACTAAGCGACTTGCCCAGCTAGTAAGTATCTGAGTTAGGATTTGAATTCAGATCTTCCTGACTCCAGTTCCATTGCTCTGGGCACGATACTGTCACCTACCCGCCTGCTACCTGGATTCCCACTAGAGCAGCCAGTGCTTCTAAAGATTAATGACTCCTGGGGCAGCTAGGTGGCGAAGTAGATAGAGCACCAGCCCTGGAGGCAGGAGGACCTGAGTTCAAATCCAGCCTCAGACACATAACACTTACTAGCTGTGTGCCCCTGGGAAAGTCACTTAACCCTATTGCCTAGCCAAAAAAAAAAAAAAAAAAGATTGACTCCTTAGGGTAGAAGCCCCTTGTTAGGGAGTGAACCTTCTGATCTTGCCTTTACCTGAAGGAGGACTATGAAATGACCTCCTGGATATCATCTATTACAACCCCTTCATTTTACAGTTAAGAAACTGAGACCCACAAAGAAGAAATAACTTAATTATATAAGGAGTAAGTGACAGAGCCAAGATTAAAAAGCTTGGAGAAAGCTTACACCACAGTCCAACAACCCCATTTTACAGTTGAGGAGCTAAGGCCCAGAAATTACTTTCCCAGGGTCACAAAGGTATAATCCAAGTCCTCTGTCTCCAAACCCAGCACACCTGCCTCCCAGAGTGAGTATTCTCAGCATTCTCCCCTCTCACCTTCATTTGCACCAGAAAGGGAGAGTCTACATGGAACAGTGGAAAGAACTCTGGCATTGGCATTGGAGGACCTGGGTTCAAATCCTGGCTCTGCCACTTACTGCCTATGTGAGCCTAATAGGTCACTTAACCTAGGCTTCAGTTCCCTCATCAGTAAGATGGGGGGGGGGGCTTGATCCAGCTCCAAATCTGTGAGCAGATCCCCAAGGCTGTATCAATAGAAGTGCTAAGTTTTCCATACAGGGAAGCAATGCTTTTCACCACTTGTCAAATAAGTATGCTTTAGCTAAATTGTCCTGTGGTAGGCTTTGTCAGACTGCCAAAGAGGTCCATGACACCGAAGAAGTTAAGGAAGGAAATAAGCATTTATTAAGTACCTACTATGTCCAAGGCACTGTGCTAAATTCTCCACAAATAGAGTAGTAGGGATGGATTACATTGAGACAACCACACTCTCACCAGTACAAGAGCTCAGGGACCCTGACTAGGGTTTTTTCCAAGACCTTCTTTGATGAATTAGGAACCTAAAAGACCCTAGCTTGGAAAGTTCCAAGCTTAGAAGATTCCAGAAAAGAGAGGCGGTGTCAGACAGGAAAGGAAGCTTGGATCTTTCCCAAAAAGGCCAAAAAAAAAAAAAAAAGCTAAGCCAAGAAAAGAGAGAGGTTTCTTAGGTTACCACTCCTAATGTGGGATGCAGCAAAAAAAAAAACCTAATCCATTAGAATAGTTGAGAACCTAATGAGACCATGGATCTAGAGTTTAAAGGAGTATGTCATGGCATCTAGCACACCGCTCACATTTCCCAGATGGCCTGATTTGATGGGAGGCTTGGAGAGTTGTGACTAGCCTAAACTCACCTTGGTAATAGGTGTTAAAAGCGAGTTTTGAACCCAAGTCTTTTGACTCTGAAGCCCAGACTATTTCCACTGTGTCCCACGGATAGTACTGTGCTCAGAGCAGACTGAGGTTGGAATCTGCTACAGATTTAGCACTGGAAGGAACTTCAGCCAGCCTAGATGTGACATGCCTTAACCAAGGTCACAGAGATAGTAAAACAAATCACAATTCCAATCTACCTCCTACCTGGGTCGTAAAGTGGATAGAGCATTGGCTTTGGAGTCAAGAAGACCTGAGTTCAAATCCTGCCTCAGACACTTACTAGTCATGTGACCCTGGGTATGTCTCTTAACATTCCTGTACTTTAGTTACTTCCTCTCTAAAATGAGGGAGAGATGGCCTCAGAGACTGTCCAGCTCTCCATCTATATAATCCTAAGAAAATATGATTCAAATCCCACAGTCCTTCCAAGGTATTGTGCTGAGTCTTTGCATAGCAACCTAAGAACAAATGAGGTTCCCATGACAGCAAGGATTTCGACTGTTACGCTTCGAAGAGACCTTTAAAATCCTCTAATGCAACCTATTAATTTTAAAGAAGAAGAAACTGAGACCTGTATAAATGAACTGACTTACCCAAGGTCACACATCTAGTAAGTGGCAATTTACTCTGGAGTGGAGAATACACTAAAACTTCCCGGTTGCAGAACATCCAATTTGACCTGCAGAATGAGCACTGGTGCAGCTCCATTTATGTGTGCCCCAATTCCTATGGGATTAAGAGAAAAAAAGAGAGCCAGAACTAGAAAGCTGTGTACCTGGGGCAAGCAGCACCAAATACATCCTTGAATCATCTGTTTAAGAGTTAAGGGAGGTGGAGGAGGGCCAGGCTACTTCTGGGTAGGAAGTAGAAGTGTGGGGCTGGGGACAGTTGGGGCACCCAGAAATTCACATAGCATGTGGCCACTAGAGGGAAGAAATGGGCCATCTGTTCTTATTAATTGTATAGTAAGGTCAGTTATCTCTAAGATGCTGAAAGGCTTCAAAGACTGTCTCCTCCCTCTAAATCTTAGCATCCTGGGACAAAATGCTTGCCTCCCAACTCTAGTTAAAGCTCTAGGACCAGGCTTCTGTCAAAAATCCATCACTTCCCCCCAAAGAAACAAGCAAAGAACAGGAAGACTGTGTGAGATTGAATTGTATTTGAAGGCTAGCTCCTATTAAAAATAGGTCAGGCACTGATTTTTTTGGTAGCTCTGTGAATGGTCTAATTACACACATAAATGAAGGGATGGGGGAGGGTTAGCAAAGTCTTTCCATCAAGTAATACTTAGGAATGCCATCTTATTCCTTCATCTTCTTCCCCCAGTTAGTTAGGATGACCAAAGCAGCTTTGCCCCCCTCAACGGGACCCCAAGTAAGAGGGCTGCCAGGGTGCTACAGGGTGGTAGCACCACCCTAAGTGAACCTGCCCTCTCTCAACAATCCCTTCAAGCCAAAGCTGGCACCCAGCTCCACAAGCCAGATGTCTGGGTTTTGTTAAGAGTGGCTTAAATAAAGCCTTTAAAACAATAATCCCCAGCCATCAAAGGGGCATTTCTCTTCCTGTTGTTGTCGAAGGCACCAGCTTTTTCTGACACACTTCTTTTTCAAGAAGAAAGAGGAAGAAAGAAAGAAGAAAATAACATTCAGAAGTAGGGGGAAATGCTTTAAAAACCACACACACACACACACACACACACACACACACACACACATTTTGCTATCTTCTTCAGGCCTTTCTGGCATCTCAAAAGAAGAAAAGAAACCTCCAGGAAAAAGTGCAGCTCCTTCTAGTTGCTGGCACCTCCCTGAGGCCCTAGAAGACTAGAAGGGGTCAGAGGGAATAATAGGTAACCTCCATCTGATCTCACCAAGGTTACCCACAGAAAGAGACACTCACTGGGTCGTCACCACCAACATAAAGGAATCTTCCTCCTCCCTCCCTCTGCGTTCTGAGACCTCATTGGAACATTCTTTTCAACAGAAGCCTCTGGAGAGGTGGAGGAATGGGGGAAAGCATTACATGATGGAGTCTATCCTTGAAGGATCATCAGATCAGTGATTTAGGACCAGGAAGCACCTTAGAGGGTATCTAGACCTATTCCCTGAGGCCCAGAGGAGTGAAGTGCTCACTTACTAGCTATGTGACCCTAGGCTAATACAGTAGTCACTTAACCTCTCAGCCTCAGTTTCCTCTTCTGTAAAATGAGGATGATAGTAAGACCTACCTCAGACAGTTACAGTGAGTTTCAGGTGAGATAATATATGCAATGCACTTTGCATACCTTATAAGGCTGTGTAAGTGTGCACCTGCCCAGGCAGAAAGAGGCAGAATAGGTCCTACCTTCCATACTCTCCAGGATGCTAATGCTGGCATGAATCTCCCAGTGTGAAGGAGAAGGTTCAATCCTTGCCTGCAAGGGCCACTAAGCTGATGGGGACAGCTCCAAGACTGGAGGGACTATGCCTTATCTAAACTTTTATCTATCCCAGATTCAAACCCTGGACTTCCTGACTTCCAGCCCAGCCTTCTCTATTCACTATTGCCTGATTCCACTTTTTTGGGGAAAGCACTCATATTTACATACACACACACACACACACACACACACACACACACACACACACACACACATACCCCTCTGAAATCTTCCCATTCCTAGAATGGAAATTATTTTAGTGGGACAGATAAAATCAACACACCTTATCAATCAATTAACTCAATTCCACAAGCATACATTAAGCACACTATGTGTCAGCTACTGTGCTAGGTGCTGGAGATGCAGAGACAGAAATCAAACAATCCCTGTCCTCAAGGAGCTTATAGTCTACTAGAGGTGGGAGAGGGGGCCTGCATGTATGCATATAAGCATACACTTTATATACATAGTAAATAGAAGCCAGGAGATCTGAAGTCCAAGGCCCCACCTCTGACACTACCTGGGTGGCTTTGGGCATGTCACTAAGTTCCCTGAGCCTCACCATTTTCTCATCTGTAAAATGAGACAATTGACCTTTCCTGATGGAGTTTGCCCACTTCTGAGGTCCCTTCCATCCCTAAATCTATGACCTAAGTTCAAAGCTCAGCTCTGCCAGTTACTACCCTTGTGGCCTCCCCTTTTGGGGCCTGATTCTTTACAAACAGAATGCCAGACTAGCAAAAGTGTTCTTTAGCTCTGCTCCCCAACACGTAGATCTCAGACAACTGACTGCTTGTGTTCTTTGAGATCCTCCCCAAGAAGTTGAAAGAAACACACAGAATGTTGTCATGGCCACAGATGCTCAACATATTGGAGATCTGGTGAAAACACATTCCCATATCGGTATAAATACCCCCTTCTCCAGGGCCAGGAAACTTGGATTCCCAGAGATTCAGGGATGGCTGCTATACGTTGAAGAATAGTGTGGGGAAAGACCATGACTCAAATCCAGAGGCTCAAGGGAAGGGAGACAAAGTCTCACTTAGGAACAGGACAGAAAGAAACCACTTCTCAACTTAAGAGAAGGCTGTAAGCCAGAACCAGGCTGAGTCCTACCCCCAACCTTCTTTGACCTCCAGCGCTTAGCCAGAAGGCACACCAACACCGTGTAGTGTCACATACATCAAACCACCTAACTCACCAATGGGTTTGAGGCTTCTCAGTTACCTTCAACCTGGTTTAGCCCATCTGCCAAGATGGTTTTACTGGAGTGTGGCCACTGTTTCTTGGAGCCATATATGAGAGTTGAGTGAAGGTGGACACCAAAAATGGATAAGCAGCCCTGAAAAGGGCTTGGCAAGGCCTCTCACCAGAGATGCTACCCTCCTGAACTCCCTATACACCCTGTATTAAGCAACTGTTTTATACTGGACTTTATGCTAGGTGTTGATAATACAAAGACAGAAATGGAAGAATATCTACCCTAAAGGAGCTTACGTTCTTCTGGGATAAGTGTATATATACATTTATGTTATAAGTATGTGTGTGTGTGTGTGTATACATACACATGTAAACTATACACACACAGAGTACATACAAGGTATTTTTTGACTCTGGTAGGTACTAGCAGCTAGGGGGTATTCGCAGGGTGAGGGTGGGGTGAAATGAGGAAAAGCTTGGTGCTTAAGCTCAGTTTTGAAGGAAGCTAGGGATTCTAAGAGGATGAGCGGAGGGGGGATGTGCATTCCAGGTATGCAGGTCATTGCAAAGGCCAAGAGAAGGTGAATGGAATGACGTGTATGAGGAACCATAAGGAAGGAAGGAAAAGGGGTAATAAAGTAGAAAATGAAGGTGGGGGGCCAAGTTTTGAAGCATTTTAAAATATTTGAGGAGTTTCCATTTTACCCTGGAGGTAATAGAGAATCTCTGGAGTTAATCCATTGAGAAGTGCAGTGACATGGTCAGACCCATGCATTAAGAAAATCGCTTTGGCAGCTGAGTGGAAGAAGCATTGAAGAAGGAAGAGGTTTGAATCAAGAAAACCAATGAGGAGGCCATGGCAAGAGTCCAGGAAAATAGGGATAAAAGCCTGACCTAGGGCAGTAATCAAGTGTGCAGAAGGCACGGAGCAGATCTGAGAGATTTTAGAAGCAGAGTCACCGAGGTTTGGCATCTGTTAGATAAGTGGGTAACAGAATGGAGAGGGCTCTGAGATTGTGAATCAGGGTGATTGCGAGCACTTTGGGGTCTTTGATGGATCCTAAAAGTCTCCAGCTTCCATGTTAGGCCAGTGTGCCCCTCCACACTTGGCCTCTGAGCAGGTTCTTACCTACCAGAGTTTTGCTGTGGTCCAAGAGAGGCTGACTCAGAAGGAAGAAGATGTGTCCTTAAAGTAACTACAAGCGACCAGTAATGAGCACTGGCTCTTCCCATGTGTCCTGGAGAGAAGCCCCTGTCCTACAGAGCCCTGTGGCCTCTAAGGTTCACCCAGTTAATGGAACATTGAGGATTAAAAATCAAATGTCCTTTTTAAGATTTCAATCCCCCAGAGGCAGAAAAGGCATTGTTGTTGTTGTTCAGTTGTATCTGACTCTTCATGACTCAGTGAACCATAGCACGCCAATGCCATCCATGTGGTTTTCTTGGCAGAGATACCAGAGTGGTTTGCCATTTTCTTCTCCAGTGGATTAAGGCAAATGGGATTAAGTGACTTGCCCAGGGTCACATAGCTAGTAAGTGTCTGAGGTCAGATTGGAACTCAAGTCTTCCTGATGCCAGCCCCAGTGTTCTAACCACTGAGCTGCCTAGAAAATGCATAGATACCTTCAAAATCTTCTAGTTCAGAGATGTCAAACTCCTGGCCAGAAGCCACAGCAAGGCCTCCCCAGTGTAGCCTGAACCAGATTACAATGTAATTAGGAAATATTTAACAAAAATAAATAAAATTACAATACAACATATATAATGCCAAATTGTAGTTTTCTAAGTCAATATGCCCAAAATAAATAACAATACAACTCAACATAAATAATGTCAATTTATGGTTTCTAAGTCAATATACTGCCAAAAAAGGTTAAGTGACTTGTCTAGGGTCACACAAGTAATAAAGAAGCAAAACTATAACTTGAACCCACATCGTCCAGAGCTACACTTTCCAATAGACTGTCCTGCCTCCCAAAATTGCTACTTTCTGCTATCCCTTCACTGCAAGTTGGGAGTAAGAGGCAGAGTGATACACTAGAGATAGTAATGGATTTGGATTCGTGGAATCTCGGTTCAAATCCTACCGTAACCATTTATGACCTATGTGACCCTGAGTAAATGACAGAACTTCTCTGGGACTCAGTTTCCTTACATGTAAAATGAGGGAGTTGTATTTGATGGCCTCTAAGGCCCCTTGGAAAGAACACTAGATTCATTCAGAAGACAAGGATTTGAATTTCTGGTGCCACTTACTCCCTGGGTGAACTTGAGTAAAGTCACAGAACTGCAGGTTTTAGAGATAGAAGAGACCTTTGGAAATCAGCTAGCTACCCCATCATCATGAGGCCCAGAGATGTTCAGTGACTTACTCCAAATCACACAGCAAGTTCCAAGGGCAGGATTCAAATGCAGCTCTTCTTGCTCTCAGAAGAGAATGCTCTTTCCATTTTTCAATGCTCTGCCCCAAAAAGGGTAGGGGGGATGAGAGGAGAGATTGGATCTCTAAGGTCCCTTCCAGCTCCAAATCCTCTGAGCAGAAAGTGATGTGAGATGAGGGAGGAGTGACTTGGGGGAGGGTTATTCAGTCCTAACCCTCTCTCCCAGCCCCTGCCTCTTATGTCCTCTCCCCAGATGTTCCCTGCTACCTCTCCTCTCCCTCTCTAAGGGTTCACCCACCCTCTTCTTTTCCCCCACCCCCCACCCAAAAAAATGTCTCTTAGTGAACCTGAGTCTCCCTCTGTTTTCTTCTTTCTGTTGTGAACAGTTAGTTCCAGCTTCTGGACAAAACTGTTATACGTCTTCTGTGCTCACCATCCCCCTCAGGCTCCATTCCATCATGAAGCTGGCTACAGTTAAACACGAGATTCATTGTCAAGGTTGCCCAGAAGTCCAGCAGGGTTGCAGATGCCATGAACACCCTTACACAGGGCACTAGGAACTGCTAGTTAGCAGCTAGGTAGACTTCTCAGAATGGGGCTGCACCTCCCCCACCACATGTGGAGCCCTATGAGGACAAGAAGGGGGAGGAGAATGGGGAGATGGGGGAGGAAAGACTGAGTTTTCCAGTCTAACTGGGAGCTCCCTGAAGGCAGGAAATATCACACTCACACACACACACACTTCCCAGAAGGCAAGATGGTGTCCACACACACAAACACTGTGACTGAGAGCTCCTTCTCCATCCTTATGATGCTAGATCAAAGCATAATGCTTCACTAAGCAAGTGGAGGCAGGGAGGGAAAAGATATAGAATTGGTATAAGACACAATCTCCATTCCCAAAACCCTGAAGGCATAGAAGGGGCCTCCTGGCTCAGCCTCGGAGGAGAGGCAAAGGGCCTATGATTAGAAGACCTGGATTCAAGATCTAGCTTCAAGTCATGTCTCTAACACTGCCAAGCTGAATGACCCTGGACAAGTCACTTACCATCTCCTAGCCTCAGTTTCCTCATCTATAAAATAGGGATAATAATACCTATATGGAGGCAGCTGGGCAATGGAAAGAGTGCTGGATCTGGATTCAAGAAGACCTGAGTTCAAATCTGGCCTCAGACACTTACTAGCTGTGTGACTCTGGGCAAGTCACTTAATCCTGTTTGCCTCAGTTTCCTCACCTGTTAAAGAAAATGGCAAACCACTCCAGTATCTTTGCCAAGAAAAACTCAAATGGGGTGACAAAGAGTTAGACACAACTGAAAGCAACTAAACAAAAACAAATACCCATGCGAGGCTTAGACTATGTCTTTTCACTTCAGATTGAATGAGAGTAGGGACTGCCTCCCCCAACCCATTCAATTCAACAAACACTTGTATCATTCAGTCGTTTCAGTTGCACCTAACTCTTTGAGACCCCATTTGGGGTTTTCTTGGCAAAGATGCTGGAGTAGTTTTGCTTATTTTATAGATGAGAAAACTAAGGCATGCAGGGTTAAGTGACTTGCCCAGCATCACTCAGCTGGGAAGTGTCTGAGGTTGGATTTGAACACATGAAGGTGAGTCAGAAAGATTCACACCCAGCACTCTATCCACTGTGCCACCTAGCTGCCTTAACAAACATTTATTAAGCACCAACTATGTGCCCAATGCTTGAGGATACAAAACCAAAAATGACAATAGTCTCTACCCTGAAGGAGCTTATGCTGAGGGGTGGGAGAAAGCCTCCAAGAATGGGGGCTCTCTCTTGCCTCTGCAGCTGAGTTCCCAGCAGTGTGCTCTGCATCTAGCTGGTACCCAAGCATTACCGTGGGTCATGGAAGCAGGCCCAGGAGCAGCTCAGGAAGCACAGGTCTTGGGCATCAAGACATCCAGGGTCTTCTGCATTCAGTCCCCTTTTTAACATCTCTTTAAGATCAGGGACTATTTTCCATTTTGTCTTTATATTCCCAACACTTAGTACAATGCCTGGCATATAGTAGGCACTTTAAAAAGGCTTGTTGATTTACTGACTGATGGACTATTTGATTGATTGATGCCCTAGTATGATCAGGGCCCTCTTTTCATGGTCCAGTGGGTGAATATTAGTGTGGGAAGGAGGAGGCTGGGCCAATGGGGAATGCTGAAGCCTGAAGCCTCTCCAGTTCTCTGCCCCCCCCACCATGAACCCCACCTTCCCCCACCCCTTAACCCTCCCCCTCCTTCCACCTCCCCCACCCTTTACCCTCCCCCTCCTTTCACCTTCCCCCACCCTCCTCCTTTATGCTGATGAGAGCTGTCCATTTATCTCCAAGTTTGACTCATTTTTCTCCATAAATCTAGACCTTCCATCCTCCTGCTTGATTTGTATTCCTGAATTATCCATGAAATTTTCAAAGGCTCAGTGAACATCAAGCTATCAACGCTAGGGCAGGGCTGACTGGGCTCAGAAGAGAGACTAGCACAGGGGAGAGACAAAAACACAGTGGGAAGCAGTCAGAAAGACGGCACCAGCAATGTCACTCTGGCCACTTCCAACCCTCCCACCAGCCTCCAGCCCAGGGAGGGTTAGCCCAGGCAGAGCAAGATTGAGGGCAGGAAAAATCTGACTGGAAGGAACCTAGTGGGTTATTTACTCCAACCCCCTTCATTTTACAAATGGGTAAATTGAGGCCTGGAGCAGTGAAATGACTTTCATCCTGGTAGTGAGTCTCCCAGTAAGGATTCAAACCCTTTAATTCCAAATCCTTGACTCTTTCCACTATACTGCCATATTCTTTCTGGCTTACTTCTCTTCCTCCAAAGAAAAGCCAGCTAGGTTACCCCAAGCAGAGGCAGTGTGGTGTGGTGACTAGAATGCTGGTGACCTGAAGCCAGAAAGACCAACTGGGTCTAACTCAGACATATGATAGCTCTATGTCCCTAAACAAGTCACTTAACTTTGAACCTCACTTTTCTCATCTCCAAAATGGGGACAATAATAGGATCTACCTCAAAGAGTTAATGTATTGATTGGGATCATGTACGTAAGGCCAATTGCAAACCTGCCAGCCTCTTTCTGTGCATTCGTGCATTAGTACCTTCCATTCTCCTGCCTTTCTGCCCCTGCACTGGCCGTTTCTCAAGCCCAGAATGTCCTCCCTCCTCACCCCTGCCTCCTGGCTTCCCTGGAGACTCCGCCAATCGCATCTTCTACAGGAGCCCTTTCCTGAACGCCCAGCTGCTGCAGACATCAGCCCCTCCAAACCTCCCTTGCATCTACTCTGTATTTGTCTTGTATGTGTTTTATTTATGTATGTGGTCACTCCTATTCGAATGTCAGCTCCTCCAGGGCAGAGACTTTTCTTTTTCTTTGTACCTCCAGCTAGTAAATTCTTAACAAACAGTTATTGACCGAATGACTGACATTTTTAAATGTTAATGGTATCATTTGTTTTTCCATCACCTTCATTTCCAGATAGATCCCTCCCATTCTCCCTTCGACAGACAATCTAGACTTGTAAAAAGCACTATTAAAGGAGAAATGAATTCAGCAAAACTAACAAATCAGCAGAATCTGATGGTGCATGCTGCCTTCCAAACCCATAGTCTTCCACCTGTGGAAAGAAGGGAAAGAGATGCTTTTTCTTAACTCTTCACAAACTCCTTCATTATGATTACCCAACGTTCAGTTTTGTTCTTTCCATCGGCATTGTTGTTAAATGCGAGTTATTATCATCATTACAGGAGGCCATGCCACTATCCAGAATGGCGGGGGAAGGTGGAGGAAGTGCCTGGCCACTCCTGCAGCTCCTCCCTCTCCCTTCCAAGCGGGCCATGATCCTTTGTCCTTCTCCCCTCTCCTTGGCTCTTTAGAGGAAAGGGGATTTCCCCGAGAAGCGGGAGCCCCTTGTAGCCTTTCCTCCCTCGCGATAGCCAACCCCTCTCCCAGCAAGGGCTCTTGGGCCCGCTTTCCTGCGCGGACTTGAAAAACGGCCCTCTCAGCGTCTTGGCAGGAAAACAACCCAGGGGGTCGCGACCCCTCTCTGCTTTATGGAAGACATCCATCCCAGATGTGAGAGCTTAAGCACATCTACATAATAAGCTCCCCACGACCCGGGCAGCTCCCGCCATCTCTCACCAAGCCTGGCCCAGGCGGCTTTTCTTTCTCTAAATCGAAAACATCAATCGGCGAGACTGAGCCTTCTCTCTCTTCCGTCATTCTGCCCCCTAAAGCCCTAGGGCCGCGGGGCCCTGCGTTTGAGCCTGGACCAGCGGGAGGATGCGGAGGGGGTAACCGGGGAGATGTGGCAGGATGCGGGGTATGCAGGCAGGATGGAAGGGGCGCCTCTCGGATACGGCCTGCCTTCCCAGCCCTGGCTCCGGCCCCGGCTCCAGCCCCAGCCTCTGTTGCCCTTTAATTACCAAGGGGATGGGGGGAGGAGTTATTCCCTCCCTGCGCAGCCCTAACAATGCGGCTTCATCTGTCTCCGCCGCTGCCCCCACCAACAGCTCTCGCCAGAATATTTGTCCATATAATAGTCCACTTCTCTAACAGGCGCTCTACCTGAATAATTCATACACTGCCACGGCTGAGGCTGCAATGGAGGAAAGGGAGGAGAGGCCGGTCAAGAGACTGGCTGGCTTTGGGGCAGAGTCAAGGATCAGAGAGAAGGGAAGAGGCCAGAGAGGATGGGGAGGGAGAGAACGAATAGAGAGAGGATGGGGAGAGATCTCCGACCCTCAACCGAGCCTCTACCCAGACTCACCTTGCTGAACACACATAGACTTCAAGCACTGCTATTAGCCATCTGTTTGGAGGAGACAGCATGATACAGTGGCAAATGACAATGCCAATGGAGTTAGAAGTCATGGGTTCAAATCCCACTTGTGACAACTTATGTAACTTGTGGCAGACTGCTGAATTTCTCTGGGCCTCAGTTTCCTGTGTAAAACTAAACTGTATGATCTCTAAGGTCCCTTCCAGTTCTGGATCTGTGATCCCGAGTCATTTCATCCCCCTGAACCTCAGTTTCTTCACGTGTAAAATGAGGGGTTGCACTAGATGACCCTTGAGCTCCAACTCGGGAGCAGATGATGCTATGGCGATCTACGTCCACTATTCAAACGAACAGCCTCTACCTTCTTCAGAGCACTGAGCTGGCCCCCAAGAGAAGTACAAAGTTTAGGTAAGAGACTGCCCTCATAGAGATTACAGTGTAGTGGAAAGCGAGAACCATCAATAGGGTTTGTGCTGATCCTATTTATGTCTCTGTATCCCAACCCCAAACACGGTGCTTAGAACGAAATAAGTGCTTAGTGGATGAGAAGAATGCGGCCCATCAAACAGATAATATAAACGCTGAATCCTGAACTTCGTTTTTTCTACTGAGGGCACCCCCATTCTTCCAGTCTCCCAGGTTCATGCTGTCATATGACTGTTCCTCAAACCACTTATTCAATCAGTTGCCAGCTCTTGTCATTTTTTAACTCCACTTCTCTCCTCCCTTTCTGGAGACTGAGGCTCACTATGTTGCCCAGGTATAGAGTCTACTCACAGGTCTCGTCCCACTCTGATAGGCATAGGAGCTCAGACTTGGTTCATTTCTGACCTAAGCCTGTTGGCCCCTCCTTAGTCAACCTACTTGGCCCTCCACCGTCTTCTTTCCCCTAGGGCTCATCATATTGGTGCCAAGCTAGTGAGGACACTCTATCAGTGTATATACATAGTTCATTTCAGCTCAGAACTCCCAAGCTCGAGTCCACCAGCCTCAGCTTTCCCAGTACCTGGCATTAAAAGTGTGTTCAACAACAAATGCTTGTCCCCTTCTTTCTAGTCATACAGCTACCCCCCTAATTCAGGTCCTCATCACCTTTTGCTTGGACTATTGAAATAACCTGCTAATTGGTCTCTTTTCCTCATGTCTCTCCCTGCTTCAATCCATCCTCTGTACAACTGCCAAAAAAGATTTTGCTAAAGCTCAGATCTAAATATGTCACTCCTTTTCCCAATAAACTCCAGTGGCTCCCTATTGCCTCTAGGATCAAATATAAACTATTTAGTCTTTAACAACTTGGCCCCAGCTTCACTTCATATTATACACCATCACTTAACTCTACAATTCAACCAAACTGCTGGTAGGTTCCAATCCTCCATGCCTAAAATGATCTCCTTCCTCACTTCCTTCATAAAGCCTTTCCAGAATCCTCTCCAATAGTTAGCTCCCTCTCTTCCTAATTACCTTCTACTTAACTACTTCATATTTATTCAGTGTATTCGTGTGTGTGTGTGTGTGTATGTGTATGTATGTGTATGTTGTTGTTCAGTCATTTTCAGTTGTGTCTGACTCTTTGTGACCCTATTTGAGGTTTTCTTGGCAAAAATACTGGAGTGGTCTGCCATTTCCTTCTCCAGTTCCTTTTACAGATGAGGAAATTGAGGTAAAGAGGGTTAAATTACTTGCTCAGGGTCACATAGTTAGTAAGTGTTTGAAGTCTGGGCCCGTGACATTGTGGGCCTAGCTGCCCATATACACATACACACATACACACACACACACACACACACATACATACATATATTGTGTATGTGTATGTGTGTGTACACACACACATATACGTATATTGTGTATGTGTATGTACCTATGTGTGGATATGTACATATATGTGTATGTGTGTATACACACACACACCCTTGTCTCCCTTGAGGGAAGATAATGTTTGCAAAATGCTTAGCACAGTGCCTGGCACATAGAAGGTGTTTAATAAACATTTGTTTCCTTCTTTCCTTAGAAAAAATCCTTTAATCTCTCTGGACATCAGATTCTTCTCTATAAAATGATGGCTACATGCCCAGAGAGACAGTATGATGTAATGGCTAGGCACTGAACTCAGAGTTATGAAGACCTAGGCTCATATCCCATCTCAGATGTTTACCTGCTATATGACCCTGGGCAAGTCATTTATCTTCTCTGCCATTTTGTAGATGACCCACAGCAAAAAAAGTTTCCTCAACTAATCTATACACCTACCCTGAGTCCCATCACTCCAATTAATCCAATGACTTTCAAGGACATCTCATTCAATCAAGGGCTTTTCACACAGTCTAACCCCTAGATAGATGGATCTAATAGAGATGTGTTCTCACCCTGGCAAAAGTACCAGGGAATAGTGTCTGGTCAGCAGGTGATTAGATTGATTAACTCAAGGGACCCTCATCCTTATACTGTATGATCCTGTGATCCCATGCCGAATGCCAGAACAGCCATAAACACACCCCACCACAAAGCTAGGAATGAGAGGATCACTGGGTATTTGGAGCTGGAAGAAAGCTTAAATAAGCAACAAATGTAACCCTCTTATTTTACAGAAGAAGAAACTGAGAAGAGGTTAGTCTGCTTAAGTATGGTCACACAAGAGATAAACAGCAGAGTCAAGATTTGAACCCAAATCACCTGGTTACCCTATCCCTTCTTTCCACTCTCCAATACTACTGTTACTCCAAGCTACATCATTACCTGAAGACAGCCCCAACCTGAAGACAAAAATCAGGCAGCAGTACCCAAATGAAACTAAGTGGGCAACTTTAAGGGATATGTTGTTACAATTCTCTACCTATCTTATCTCCCCTTCCTGTTGGGTTCTCAATGGATTTTGATTCGGCAGGATTCAGAGTCCGTTTACTGCTGGAGACCCTAGGAATTTCTAATTCTAGGGAGACAGAGCAGAAGGGGAAAGCTAAGGGCAAGTAAGGGAAATGGGGATAAGGGTCACTCAATTTCTATAAAACTGAGAATTTAGTAAAATTTTGCAGCTATGATCTCCCTCCTCTACCCATTCCCTCCCACAGGAATCTTGGTAAGTGGAACTGCTAGAGATGGAGATCTCTCATAAAACTAATTAAAAGGTACTTGAAGCTCACTCAACAAGCATTCCCTTCACTCCACCCATCACCAAGCTCCCAGGGGTATATAACAGGCACACCTTTGCTACCAGGAGAAGTGGATCTTCATCAGCCCAGACCCCTTGAGGACTATTGACGGCAGTTGAAAGATATCAGAACCATCCTCCCCATCCCACATCTGTAAAGCTCCCAGGATGGAGAAGGGAGGGGAGACTCCCCCCAACCTTCACCCACCCCCAATTCCCAGTCCATAAAGAGAAAAGGAAAAGCAAGAACAGAGTCTAGACAACTTGATTCAACAAAGATATATTAAATTTATTAAATGTATTCTACATGTAAAGACCTGTGCTAGATTCTAGGGATAAAAGGCAAAAGTGAAACTGCCCTCAAGGAGTACTATTATCTGAGTTGATGCTGTTCTGTCTTTTGTTTTGCTACTACCAGTATAAGAGCACTAGAGAGGCAAGAAAGCCAAAATGTCAATCATCTGCTGAGCCGGTAGATTTATTGAGTGTGCTTACAGCTAGCTACCCCTCCATTCACATGGATATGACTTTCCTAGCATGACATCCACTTCAGGAAGGTGGCTTTCGCCTTTTAGGAAACTTACTCTCCTTCCCTTCTTTAGGTATGGCTTTTTTTCCCCTTTCTTTCTTTGGGAGACAATCAAGGTTAAGTGATTTACCCAGGGTCACACAGTAAGTGTCTACGGCTGGGTTTGAACTCAGGTCTTTCTGTCTCCAGGGCTGGTGGTCTATCCACTAACTGACATATATATACATATACATATCTCTGTGTGTGTGTGTGTATAATATACATATATATATATGTGTGTGTGTGTATAATATACATATGTGTGTAATATACGTGTGTGTGTGTGTGTGTGTATACACACACACAGAGATATATATATATGACCTCTAGCCACCTATCTGACCCATGGCTTGCTTTTCAAAGACGTGACCCACAAATAGGAGGGAAAATAAAAGGTGCCTGGCTTGCTTTTTTGCAGTGTTGGATGGTTTCTAACTAATTTGGAATTAAATCTAGAGGTATCTGGATTCTAGATTCATTGCACAGTTCAATACTGCTCCACCATTTTGCTCAGCTGGTCTAAATTGGCTCCAAGCCCCCACATTAAGTCTGAATCAAACATTTCCTCTTTCTAGAACACACATGCTCTCTCTTCTTCCCACTGAATATCCATAAGCATTAGCTAAGACACACAATGCAAAACTTTGAATTTCTTTTGATCAACAATTTATCACATTTGCTGGCTTCAGAAACAAAATAAAATTCACAGCAAAAGCTAACCCTTCCCAAGCCCAAAGGAAAGCATCAGTTTGAAGTGAGTCAATACCACACATTCAACCTTCTTCAGAGAGAGGGGCAGGGGGGGAGGGAAGATCATCAGTCTCTATCCAGGGCCTGAACTGGATTGGTGGTACAGTATTTATCCAGAAGACAGTGGTTGAAATATCCTCACCACCCCAGCTCAGGATCTCTCATAGCTATTCTGTCTCCAGCATTCCCATGATTGTGTCTCATGCTCAAGGCAACAGCTGCTTCCTCTTCCCTCTTGCTTGCATGTTGCTTGGCTTTCGTGTGTCCTGCCCACAAGCCCTCAGGTTCAGCAGCTTTCTGTAAAATAAGGAGGCTGGACTTGTTATTATATAAGATTCCTTCCAGTTCCAAATCCTGATGGACTTCCTTATTCTCAGCATTTATTAAGCGCTTATTATGTATTGGGCACTGTGCGAACCGCTGGGAATACAAAGAAAAACAAAAATTGTCTCTGCCCTTAAGGAGCTCACATCCAAATGGGGAGGAAAGCATGAAAATAACTAGGTACATACAAGATATATAGCTATAGATATATATGTGTGCGCACACACACACACACAACACACACACACTAGATGGAAGGTAATCTCAGAGAAAGCACTATTGATTGGGAGGACAGAGTAAAGGCTGCCTGCAGAAGGTGGGATTTGAACCATGTCTTGAAGGAAGCCAAGGAAACCCCTTTCCTTAAGATCCTTTAACAAGAGGATATGACTGTTACCTGCGATCCCAGGAGTTATGAGGTCATAAAGACTCTAATTCGGGCCCTTATGGACACTCTTCTAACAGGATGTAATATTTAAGGAGGAGTAAGGACTTCTAGGTGGGAGGGAGGAGGGCAGTTGAGCCAGGATAAGACAAAAATGGCAGGAAGCAATAAAACTGCATAGCTATGGAGATCGATAGTCAATCCACAAGGGCAGCAGCATTCCCAGGGAGTTCTTTTATCTCTAAATGCTTTGGCCTTTGCCAAGAGAAGGCCTCAGGATGTCTTCTTCAAGTGAGAGGACAAATCCTTTGATGAAGAAGTTGGCAACTTTCCCTTGTATTTTACATATGAATGCTAGCCTAGATTCTGGAGGTGGGAGGGAATTCTGGGAGGGAAGAAAATGTAGCCCTTTGCAGAAAAAAAGGAGTCTCAACAATCACCACATTTTTTAGACCTAACCTGTGATTTCATTGGCATGGGGAACTCTCTTACAACTCAGAATCAGCCTGTCTGAGAACTTCTTGAGTTACTAGGGACACTAATGGGTTATGTGACTTCCCCAAGGCCATACAGCCAGTATGTGTCAGAAGCTGGACTTGAACCCGGGTCTAAGGGTAGTACGGTGGAAACAGAAAGAGTATCTGGAGTCAGAGGATGTGGATTCAAAATTCCACCTCCATGTGACATTGGGCAGGTCACTTAACCTTTCAAGGTCTCAGTTTCCTCATCTATAAAATGGGGGGGAAGGGTGAGGTTGGACTCAATGACCCCTGAGGTTCCTTTCAGCTCTAGCACTATCATTCTATAACTTCTGAGACGTCTTCCAACTCTGGGGTGTGTGTGTGTGTGTGTGTGTGAGAGAGAGAGAGAGAGAGAGAGAGAGAGAGAGAGAGAGATGGACCCTACTCTCCTAGACCTTAAAATCTAATCAAGGGAATTAAGACCTATAAACAGATTAATACAAGTCAACAAGCATTTACTAAGTACCTACTACGTGCCAAGTATTATGTTAGGTGCTGAGGCTATGAATTTAAATGCCAATTAGACTATATCTGAATATAACACCAATTATATGATAAATGATAAATATCACACAATCATAGAATCTTGGAAGGGACCTCAGAGATTATTGAGTCCAATCCGTATCTGCACAAGAATGCCCTGAAGAGGCCATCAGCTTGGCTCGAAGACCACCAGGGATGGAGAGCTCACTATCACTTTGGGTAGCCTATTCTACTTCCTGGTAGGCTGGAGGCATAAAAGGAGTGTAAAATACAACGAGTTCAGATGGGGGAGAAAGCCTTAGCTGATCGGGAAATTTTAAGGTAAGATGGTGAAAGGGAATTGAGCCCCAGTCATTACAGCCTGAGTATCCAACAGGCCCCGCCTTCTACCCAGAATTGTAGCTTGGACCTAGAGGTGCCCATGGAGACTCCAACAAAGGTAACGTATCCAGCCGCTTACAAAGTTATTTCTCCTATAGCTCAGTGGAGAGATAAGCCTCCTCCAGCCAGATGAAAGAGAGGTCACCACAGGCTCCCCAAGCCACCTACAAATAGTGATTAAAAGGAAGCCTCCGGCAGCAGCTGCTCCAACTACTACTAATTCTGCATAGAGTGATTCAACTAACTCTCCCCTTTCCCTTTCTCTTCTCTTCTCTCCCTCCATCTTCCCTCTCTATCTTTCCCCTCCCTTTCTTCTCTCTGTCATTCCTCTCTGTTTCTTATTTCTCTCTCTCTTCTATCTCTCTGCTCCATTTTCATTTCTCTGTCTTTCCTTTTTCTCTGTGTTTATGTCTCTCCTCTTTCCTCTCTCTGTTTCTCTTTCTCTTCTATCAGTTTTTCTTTGTTCCTTTATGTCTGTCTGTCTGTGCCTTTATCTCTCTGGCTCGCGCTCTCCCTTTTTTTCATTCTGGGTTGCTCAGTTCTCAACTACAGCTAGCGGTAACTCCTAGCCATCCCCCTTCACCTCCCATCCCCATGCCTTTGTGCACATATATGTGTGTGTATCTGTGTGTGAGTGTGTGTGTGTGTGCATGTGTGTATACACACACACATGCACACACACACACACTGGATGGAAGGCACTCTCAGAGGAGAATGCACTAGTGGCTGGGAAGACAGAGGAAAGGAAAGGCTGCCTGCAGAAGGTGGGATTCAAGCCATGTCTTATGGCTCCCTCCTAATCATTAGCATTAGGAAGAGATCAAGGAAGCCCACATCACTGCCTAAGAAGCCCTAAGTCTGAAGAAACAGTAGTTGCCCCCCAGCTCTGTGGAAACTTCTTGAGTGATGGAGAGCCAGGACTCCTGGATGCATGAAAATATACTAAAGAACAATTAAAAAGAAAGATTTCCTAAAAGGAAGAGGAGAGATCTGAAGGAGGACAGTGGGTAGAGGTGAATCAAAGCAGCCAATAGCTTTTCCAGAAGTTCCATGAAAAGTTGGGGAGGGGGCTCTCCTCCAGGGTCCATTTCCAGAAAATGAAGGTGATGTCACATTCATAGTACCAAGCAATTGAAGAAATATTATATCTTCTATTCTAACCCTCTCATTTTACAGAGAAGGAAATTGAGAACCTAAGAGGTTAATAAGTATTAGTAACAGGATTTGAACCCAGGGCCTAGGACTCCAAATCCAAGGCTTTTTCTACTAGATCCCCTTCTTCATCTTGCCTATCAGTCGACTAAAATCCCTGGCAGCTTCTAAGATGAATTTCAATCATTCTGGATAATTATAGAGAACATTTAAAAATATATTAAGGCAGTTTTGTGAGAGAATTTGCTGAATTAAAAAGCAAAAATGCATCAGTGTAGCAGAGGCAATCTTATTGTGGATGGTAAAAGAAAAGTTGAACCATAGGTTTTTCAGACAGACCTCAGAAAGGAGTCATTTCACAAACCTAAGAGGAGACACCAGATGTTCTACTTCCCTTGTCTCCAAAGTAATGAAGGGATTCAATAGCACAATGGTCATACACTCCCTCCAATTGGGTATGAGGTGTAACAAGGGAAGAGCAGCCTGACCTCTGTGACAGGGCAGCAAAATTTAGAGGGCCCTGGAAGCAGGTACAAACAACATAGCTAGTGGCCACTTTGTCCCATGGTGGCAGCATTCTAAGTAGAGTTTCTTCGACCAGCTCCTTTCTCTCCCAATGATCTCCCCAGCAGCAGCCTCATGGTGTTCCTGTCTTGGGGGTCTCTGTCTCTGTCACATACGGATTTGTGTCATAAAGAATGATCCTCTCTCTCTCTCTCTCTCTCTCTCTCTCTCTCTCTCTCTCTCTCTCTCTCTCTCTCTCTCCTTAATCTCTTCCTCTCTCCCTCCTTTCCCCTCCCTCTCCCCCCTCCCATCTTCCCCTTCTTTTTCTCCCTTCTCTTCCCTTCCCCCTCTCTTCTCTTTCCCCACACCCATTTACCCTCTGATTCATTTTCTGATGCCTTTGTCCCTGGAACCTAATTGCTAATTACTGCTCTGGTCCTGATAGCCAATCTAAATCTTTCAGCTTCAAGCATATTCCTGTTTTCTTTCAACTTATCAGTGGAGGCAGAAGGCAGCTGGATTCTGATAGCCCCTTTTTGGCTGACCTCACCTCTAGTTGGGTCTACTTAAGCCATTTCCTTGAGTTACAGCCTTTAAGGCTAAAACTCGGAAATTTACAACCTTAGGGGAGCCCTGACTGACAAGGAGGACTTGATCCTAGAGTAGCTATGCAGGGGAAAGAGCTTTGGAGTCCAAAGAACTGGTTTTGAATCCTGGTTCTGTCATTTGCTACCTGTTTGACTATGGGCAAGTGACTTAACCTCTCTGAGCTTCAGTTTCCTCATCTCTAAAATAAAGCTGATTGTACTATTTGTTTTCTAAGATCTCCTCTGGCTCTAAGATCCTGTGATCCTATCACCTCACATCTTCTCTTGCCCCAGTGACTGGACCCTTCTCTGTTTCCTTCAACTCCCTGGCACAGATGGCTCCAATCTAGGGTTTCATGGGGGTACGTCCATGGAGCCATGCATGGTGCCCTGGATAGAGAGAGCATGTGACTTAGAATCAAGAAGACCTGGATTCCGATTCTCCCTCAGACTTTCACTGGCTGTGTGACCCTGGAAAAGTCACTAAACCTATCTAAGCCTCTGTTTCCTCATCTGTAAAATGAAGGGGCTGGATACAATGATTTGTAAGGACCCTTCTAGCTCTAAATCTATGCTCTCAGGGTCCCAGTTTGGCTCCAGCCCCAAGTTAAGTACCTGGGCTAGGGAGGAACCTTATAACTTTGAGGTATGAACAGAAGACAAGATTGGGCTTTGAAAGTCTAATCAGGGATCTCCATAGGATCATCAGAGGCTCAGTGGAAAATGACTCCTGTCCTCATCCCCTGGGATGGAGCAAGAGGACGAATGACCATGCCTCAGTGTCTGGAAGCCCTAGATGTGTCCTGACCTCAGTCACACCACTGTTCCCTTTTTCTGCCATGGCCTGCCAATCTCCCCTTGATCTCATTAGTGCAATTCCACCCTCATTTTCCCCCAAAATAGCCATGATCCGCCTTACTTAGCAGCAAGTCCATGGGGCAAGACTGCCTCCCATAGGCTCCTGGGGGAGGAGATAGCTTTTCTCCAAAAAGCCTGAGAATTCTCAGATGGAAAATAATGCCCCCCTGCCTCAGTATTTGGTGGTGGGTTCAGGTGGAATGGGATGAGTAGTGAATCCAGTTCTGACTCATCCTCCCTATTAGTGGGAGGTGCAAGAGAACTTAAGGACCATTTAGTCTGAATCTCTCATTTTACAGACAAGGAAACTCAGGTTAAAGGACTTGCCCAAGGTCACATAGACAGTAAGCAGCAGTCAAGATTTGGTCTTTCAATTCCAAATTCAGTGTCCTTTCCACTATACCACCCTGTCTTTATCTGAAAAAAACAAAAAACCAGGCTTAGTACTATTCATGCATGACTTTGCAATCACTCTTCATACTACCCTCTTTCCAGTCCTCATGTCCTCAATCTCTCTTCAATCCAACAGTCAGCACGTATTAAGCGCTTTCCCTTATTGTCTGCCAGCCACTGGCACTAGCCTTGGAGTCAGAGCCTCAGCTCAAATTCAGGCTTTGGAACTTTAACTATCTGTACCTCTCCAAGCCTCAACTTCCTTTTCTATAATGACGAAGTTGAACTAAATTATCCCTAAGGTCTCTTGTAGCTCTATATCCTGTGAACCTGAGGCTAACCCCATCACTATTCACTCTCTTTTCTCCTCAGTCCTCATTCTCTACCTGCCCCCAAGAGTCAAAGGGAATTCCCTATGGTAGAGAGGGGTAGAAGAGGTGGGGGGGGAGCGGGGTGAAAAGTCATCAGTTAAAAGCATGAGGGGAGTTCTAATCTTCATTTCTCTGTGGACAGAGATTAGGGTAAAGGATTATACATTCTTCCTTTCCCTATGCACACCTCAAAAAACTGTTATCTCATTTCATCCTCACAACAACCCTCTGAGATAGGCATTATTATCCCCATTTTACAGATGAGGAAACTGAGGCTGAGAGAAATTTAGTTGACTTGTCCAGGGTCATACAGCCAGTGTCTGTGGCTGGAATTGAAGTCAGGTCTTCTTGAGTCTAATTTCAACATTCTATAAATGCACCACCTAAAAGTAGATTATTCCATAAATAATGATGTGTGTATACAGGAAAATATCCTACAAGGCAAGAAAACTGGGCTCCTTGGGATCAGGAAGAAATTTTGAATATTAACCAAGTCATCCCCTACCCTCTCTGCCAGGAAGACTTTGCTTTGCTTTGCTTTGTTTTGCTTACAGGGAGGTGGGAGGATGCTTATTCTCTCTGTGTCCTTGGGGAAGCCTTAACCTCCATGGGCTTTCCAATTAGCCTTTTTTTTCCTTCCCCCATTAGAATGTAAACTCCTGGAGAGTAAGTACCATGTTGTTTTCTTGTTTTCATATTCCCAGCACTTTTATTTAGCTATCCAAATCTCTCTTCTCTCTGAAATGGACTGCCTCTATCAACAGTAAGAATCATTTTGTTTTACAAGTTATATCCCCAACCTCCTTCCCCAGCTGTAGAATGTAAGTTCTCTGAGGGCAGAGACCAGTTTTCATTTTCTTTTTATGTCCACAGTGGTTGCCATTTGTTTTGCTTTATTGTCTTAAGTGACTTACCCAAGGTCTTACAGCATGTTTGAACCCAAATCTCTCAACTCCAAAATCAAATACTCTTTCTTCTTCACTGAAGGAGTTCACCTTCTTTGTGTCATAGACCTGCTAGCAGTCTGGTGAAGCCTATGGACCCCTTCCCAGAAGAATGGTTTTAAATGCATAAAATAAAATGCAGAGAAATACAAAAGAAACCAATTATATTGAATGCAGTTATTTAAAACATTTTTTTAAACCCTGTTCCACTGATCCAGTGCAGATCAGTCAGCTGGGCAGGGGTTAGAAGAGAGAATAAAAAGGGTGTAAATGGTGCAATGCCCACAGACCACCCAGTGGGTAACAGAAGTATAATGAGTGGGAGCCCCACAGCCTGGCCCCAGCCCCTAAGGGAGGACACTGTGAAAGCCCCTCACAATCCAGGAATCTATAAAGATGCATGTTTCTCAGCTACACCCCCATCCTCGCCTGCCAGCTCCATTTCCATAAAGCTATTATCTTCACCACAGTTCCGCTTAATTGGACTATGTCTATTGCAGTGAGGCATGTTCCAACGCAAGCCTGGAATGTTGCTAACAGATGCTTAGAAGCGTGCAGAGAACCCAAGCTCTTGACACGCCTTCACGGTCTGTCCTGGATTCAGACTGATGAAAGAGAGCTGGGTGCACAGATAACTCCAATCCATGGGTAATCAAAAGCAAAATGCTTCTTCAGGGCTTGGAACTCATGATCTTTCCTTTTCTCAAAGTAGGAAAAGTGATCTAAGGTTTTAAAATTTGTCATGGGTAATTCACACACCAGGGATTCTTCATCTTTCTCTTGTCCTGGACCCACATGGCATAATCTGGCAAAGTCTATGGCCTCCTTCTTAGGAAAAAGTGTTTTAAAATCACAAAATAAAATATATTGGATTATAAAGAAAACCAATTATATTGGAATACAGTTATCAGAATGTTGAAAATACAAGCCTGTGAACCACAGGTTAAGAGCTCCTGCCAAACATGGGTAACTGAAAGGTAATGAGACTTGGGGAAGATAGACTGACCTGAGGATACTTTAATAGAAGGATAGTGTCCAGGAATAGGGAAGCAAGAGTCCTGCCTCTGCCCTGGTCAGAGTACACCTGATGTATTGTGGTCAGTTCTGGAAAGTGTCCAGGTATGCTGAAGACCTTTGAATCCACATCACCATGAGTTTTGGTGGAAGGAAATGAGGATGTTTAGCCAAAAGGAAAAAAGACTTGCAATGGGGGAGATAGGTGATAGCTGACTTCAAGTATTTAAAGGGTAGAAGGGATCAGACTTATTTCCATTTATTCTGCTTGGCCAGTACCTTCGGGTTTGAGGTAACTGATAAGATCTGTCCCAAAGTGGAATAGACTATGTAGGGAGGCAGTTGGTTCTCATGCACTGCAAGTCTTGAAGAGGTCAGAAAGCTGTTGTCCATGATGGTGTGGAGGTGATTCAGGTATGGATCTGCTTCACCATCATCTTTTTGTCCCTAATACTTAGCCCAATGACTGACAGGTGGAAGGCACTTAATAAATGCTTGTTGACTATCTGGTAGCCTCCCCAGCCTCAGTTTTCTCATCCGTAAAATGAGGGGGTTGGTCTAAACGCTCTCTGAAAACCCTCCCTGCTCAAGGTCTATGATACCATGTGGTTCCAGTATCCCAGACACTTCTAGTAGAGAAAAAAAAAACCTCATAGCATATTAGGGCTAAAAAGAACCTTCACAACCTCTTCATTTTACAAATGAGAAAGTTAGCCACAGAGTTAAAAATCATTTGCCCAAGGTCACCCAAGTAGTAAACAGAAGATCCAGTGTTTGAATTCAGGTCCTCTAGCTGACAAATCCCAAGTTCTTTTTACGACTGCCCTTTCAAACCTCTCCTTTGACAGATGAGGAAATGAAGGCTCAGAGAAAAGATGTAACAAAGTGTCACATTTAGAGCTGAAAGGAACCCTAGAGATCATTCCATTCCTCATCAGATGATTGAGAGAACTGAGGCTCAGAGAAGGGATGTGACTTAACCAAACCAAGCCAGCTAGTCAGAGGCAGAGTTAGGAAGAGATGCTGGGTCTCCTGACTCTTAGCCCCATGAGACTATGAGGCCAGGCAGCTCTTTCCCTGAAGTTTCTCATCTCCAGGGCCATGCCCCTCTGCTTCCTGACCACCTCAGCCTCAATATTGCAAATATCAATGAAAGGAAAACAAGTGAAACACCTCGCCCCCACCCCACCCCAATAAAATGGCATTCTAAGTCTCCAATCTCTCCACACTTTCCTGCTCTTAAACTCAAAATTCTGGAGACCACTCTGAGGTGCAAATGTAGACACTGAGGTTCTGAGAATCCAGACCTGCTGAACCATTCCTTCTCCCCCACCACCACCAGCCCCCAGCCAGTCTCCTAGCAACAAGCCTCTGCTTTCATTAAGACTCCCCTCCAAAAAAGAAAAAGTGACTTCCCTGCCGCATCCAGCCTGCCTGTCTGAGCGAGTGCCACCCTGCCTGGACAGCCCACCACATTTCAAATCTCATCTGGAATCCATCTCTCATTCGCTGCGGCCCTTAATTCCCTCTCCCTGGGAGTCTTGGTCACTGTATTATGGGTTGTACAGAGCACCAGAATAAAATGCTGTAAGGATTATTAAATTCTCCAGAATGCCAGGGCAGGTGGGGTAAGGGCATGAAGGATACACATAATGAAGCTGCTGACTATTTCTCCCAGGTCCAGCTTCCATGCTCATCACCTCCACATTGGAAGGGCAAAAGAGGAGCCAGACTATGGATCCAAGCCAAAGTATTTCCAGGCCCTACCAGGTTTGAAAATTGCACCCGTTGTGCATTACTGTCTGTTCCTGGCTTTCAGCCTTCCCCATAACACAGGCAACCTGATGTATCATGAAACAAATACCTCTATGCCAGGGAGAGTGAGGTTTTCTGGTGTTAAAAATATGAACACTTAGAGAAAATCAAATGAGGGAGTATCCTCTGTATGACCCCCCCCTTATTATATGTGGGGGCCCAAGCAGCTCCCCACCATGCCTAGCCCTAATCATACTGATTGTGTCAGAGGGAACTCAGCTCCTTGTCCTTGGGAGGTGGAGGGGGAAAAGACCCTAAAGATAGAGAGAAAAAGTTCATCCTGAAAAGAGTCATGATCAATCACTTTAGCAAAACCAACAATAATAGATGGATAGGGGATAGGGACTATCCCCTGTCCTGTGATTTTATTGGTATAGGGAACTCCCGGGGAAGAAAACACCTACCAGGACAGATTTGTACCTTCTCTGTAATTTACAGTCTTAGAAGGTTACCTAGAGTACTTAGAGGTCATTTGACCCATTGAACAATCAATATGTGTTAGGACTTGAACCCAAGTCTTCCTGGTTTCAAGGTCATCTGTCTACCTGCTTCTTCTCATGATAATAAATGTTTATACTTATATAACTACCTTAAGGTTTGCAAAGCACTTTACATACATTACCTCATTTAAGCCTCATAACAATCTTACTATTCCCATTTTACTGAAGGGAAAGCTGAGGCCCAGAGTGGTTAAGCCACTTGCTCACAATTAGGAAATGTCAGAAGTAGGGTTTGAACCCAGTGCTCTCCTGACTCTAGGGCTAATGATCTTTCCACTATGCAACCTTGTCTCAATATTACAAGAGTGTCACTGATTAAACCATGTCAATGTTCCTGGAAAACATATTATGGGTAACCTCCATTCACCTGTACTAGGTGAGATGGAGCCGTTAACAATGTTAATAATTCAAAGCAGGAATTAGTGATAATTATTTAAATCAATCAACAAGGAGTGACCAAGCAGCTACTACTTTTTAGAACACTTGGGGATACAAAGACTAAGCACTGGGGATACAAATCCTACTCTGTGCTCACTTCTCCAAACTCCTCTCATACTGGCAGGTTGGGTCTCCAGAAGCATGGCTGCTGCTACTTTCAGGGTTCTAGGGATAATCTTATGTGTGGGTATCTTCCTAATGCTAACTTGTGTTATGCTCCTTAAAAGTGCATCAGTAGACTCCGTTCCTTACCAATGGCATTTACTCAAGTGGCATAGCAAGGACAATAATTACAAAGCATTTTACCCCAAACCAGGAGAACACTCAGTTCCTCAAGGCACTCTCTCTTGGCTTAGGGTGATCAGTCCCAATTCAGTAGTCAGTTCCACTTTTCACACTCCTTTGGGGATTTTATACAGATGAGTAGTTGGGAACAAAGTTATGAATACAGTCTGTGCCCTGGAAGTAGTACATTCATTACCTTCACTTTTCATATGCAATGGAACTGTTCAAGTCTCAGCCCCTTTCTTGGGTAGGTATTTTTTTTTTATCTGAAGGCCTTCCCATTTATATTCCAATATCTTTTTCTTTTAGCTACTCTAGGCCTCCAGTTTTGGTAGTCTCACTGGAGCACCCTCTCTTATCAAGAAAAAATAAAATAGTCATTGGGCTCAAAGAACTTGCAATTCAATAAGGGAGATGGAATGTACATATAGAGCAGCACCCTAGATGGCAACATACAAGATACAGGCAAAGTAGGTACAAGGTAACCTTAGAAGGGGAAAACACACACACACGCGCACACACACACGCACACACGCGCGCACACACACACACACACACACATAAGCAAATAAATCTTCTATCATCTTGTGCTTAAACACATGGGAAAATAGATTTACTTTTCTCATTATGTTTCATGTTTGGCTCAGCCTAGTGTTAAAATGAACCACTGAGGGATGGCTAGAAGAGATGAGGAACAGATCCAAGAGATGCTGAGGGAAGTGGAGAAGGAATCCTGGGAGTCCAACCTTTACTGCTGATGACCCCGCCACGAATCACTGATCAATCAATAAGCAAGTATTTATGAAGTACATACGCTGTGCAAGGCACCACGCTACCATCAAAAATGGATTGTTTCATGTTTTGCTGCATGGTCACCCTTCTGGTGATAAATCTTTCCATGTTTAGCTGGGCTGATTTTTTGACCAACAGTCAGAATCTGTCCCTAAGACTGTTCTTTGCAGCATGGTAGGACCCATCAGAGTTTTGGTTCTCCTAACATTGCTTTCGAAAAGCTGGAATCACCTTCACGACACAATGAGGCAACAAAGAAGGAATTAGGGTTATAGACTTGGAGCTGAAAGGAATCTCAGAGAGCATTCAGTGCAGCCCTTTCCTCTGAGAGGTGGACATCCCCTGCTGACCCCATCAGTCACCTTCTCATCTTGCAGAGAACAGAGTAGGTGAACTGAAGGATAGAGGGAACTCAAAATCCATTCGAGCTAGAAGGGACTTGAGAAGTCATCGGGCTGAATCTTTTATTTTACATATGAAGAAACTGAGGCCCAAAGAAAGAGAGTGAGTTAGAGTCGTACAGTGTGAATTTCCAACAAAGTAGGGACTAAAACAAATCTTCTCAAACTTCTAGGCCTCCACTTCAGTTCAGGCACCTTGTCTTCCCACTTTGAGAAGGCTCTTGTCTTTCATCCTCATCCTCCACCGTAGGACACCTCCCACAGAAAATGTAAAAGTTCTGTTAGTCTTTATAAACTATCTACAGATTACTTGCAGCAAATTTTTATTCTTTCCCACATTTTCCACCAGTATAGTTAGCAAAATGTTGTTACAAGGTCACATCAGTCCCAAATCACGTGCCTATAAGGCCACTTCAAACCTCTAAATGATATTTTAGAGTCCTCTGAACTTTCTATCAAGCACAAATCATTAGAAGTAAGGAATCACCAAATCATGAGACCTCAGAGTTGCAAGGGGCTTCAAGTGTCATGTAGTTCAAACCCATGCCCAACCAAGAAACTCTTCTCCAATATGACAAACTCTTCTCCAGTGACAAGTGGTCATCTAGTCTTTTCCTGGAGAATTCCGATGAGAGAGAGCCCACTACCCTGCAACATAGTCCATTCCATTTTTTTGAGAGCTCTGATGATTAGGAAATATTTCATGTTTCAGAAGAAAGAGTGCTGTATTTGGAGGAAGAGGGATTTGGTTTGAATGCCAGTCCTGCAACATGACACCTGTTTGATCTTTGGGGAGTCATTTGTCCTTTCTGGGCCTTAGTTTCCCCATCCGTTAACTAAAAAGCTGAAATTAAATGACCTCTAAGGACCCATCCAGCTTAAAATCTTACGAAATCTGCCTCTTCACAACTTCCACTCATTGCTTCTACTTCTTCCCTTTAGGGCTAAACAAAGCAAGTTTTTCACCCAAGAGCCTTCAAATACTTGAAAAAAATCTTTCGTGTCCTCCTTAAATCTGCTTTTCTCCAAGCGAAATATCTCCAGTTCCTTCAAGCCGTCCTAACATGAAAAGGCCTGGAGGCCCTTCACTATGCCAGGCACCTTCTTTGAGGTTCAACAGAATCCTGCTTATTCAAGGGTTCCAAGTCACCAATAGAGATCTGCCTCTTTCCTGTACCAAGGATTGTTTAGTAATGATTTGCCATCATCGCCAGCAGGAGGATTACTTGAACAGCTGGCTCATTGGCAGGGCAACAGAACGCTAATGAGAAGCCTGGTGATGATCTCAACTCCTAAACATCACCAAATACACATAGCTCCCAGAAAGCACTTGGCCCTGGCATAGGAGTGGGCAGCCAGCCTTTTACTGTACACTTGGTAGAAAGGGGGAATACAGTACACCTCCTCACCTTTATAGTCCTCTTGGTGAAGGAGCCTTGCTCTCTTACCCTTCTCCCCAATATTCAACTCTCACGACTCCCCCTTCACTTTCCAAACCACTGGTTGCATTGACTAATGTCACTTTGCCAGAACTTCCTAGGAATTCATAACTCAGTCAGTGAAATCCTGCATTTGTGTCTCTTCAGTTAATGCCTTGGTCCCATCTATTTTCTGCCTCAGAGTGTGGAAGGTCCAAGGACACATCTGGCATTCCTTTCAAAGCCCCCCTTCATCTGCTCAGCCCACTTTTGCCTCCAGGCTTTCACCCAAGTAGCACCATATGCCTGGAATGTCCTCCACACCCAGCTTGGCAAGCTCCTCTTTTCCAGTCATTCCAACTGCTCCTGAAATCCCACCCTTCCTCTGGGAAGTCTTCCAAGCTTTACCAAGTGAGAGCCAAGAGCTCTCTTAGACATAGGGTTCCCCAGACTATTTCATGAACAATCCATTCTCCTCTGTACTGCAACAATATCTTGCTTCACTGCCCTCCTATCCCAACATCCTTACTCCTGACCTGACTATGAAATAAGTAACTCACCATCTATATGTAACATTTCTATTTCTGCTCGCTGTGTGTCCTGACCATGTCTGGACACATCAGAGGATCCTAGATCTGCAGCTGAAGGAGACTTTAAGGTTATCTAATCCAGCCCCCTCATTTTATAGAAGAAGAAATCAAGGCCTAGAAAGTGAAGCTGAAGATGACTGGCTCATAGCTCTAGAGCCAAAAGAAAACTCAGAAGCCATCCAGTTCAACTCCCTCTGTAAGATACAGATGAGGAAACTGAGGCCCAGAGAACTAATATGACATTCCCAAAGTCACACAAGAAGAAAATAGCCAACCCACGTCTCCTGACTCCAAAGCTTAATGGCCTTGTCTCCAGTTTGTACAAGGGCTGTAGACCTCTCCATATAACACCTGGTGCAGTTAGAAACATGGAGTGCAGGCTTTATGACAGACCACATCTTCCAGCATTCAATGGTCTAGTTTCAGAGATGTCTAGGCTCAATAGCCACAATTGCAAACATTTATTAAGCACCCGCTGTATGCAAAGCCTTGTGCCATAGCACTTTGAGAAAAAGATGTGTTCTTTTTTAAACAGTATCTGCTATCCTACCCCCCTTTGATTTTTCCACATGTTTGCTGTCTCCATTTTCTACTCACCTACTGCTCAGGCTTATTTTCCCATTGAGGCCCATTTGGAGTTCCCCCGCCCTTTTTAACCAGACGGAGGCATCAAAGCGCGATAAATATTGAAATTGCCAAATGCAATTTCCCCCGGAGACGAAAAATTTCCTGCAATTTGTGTTTCTAAATAGCAGCCATGGCTCATGAGAAGCTCCCCAACACAACTCCCCCCACAACTTCACACACAGATGGGGAGGAGGGTGGAGGGAAGTTAACTGCCAGTCTTTTTTCTCTGAATTGCTCCCTCTACTGATGGTTACAGAAATGTGAGGCTGAAACAAAGCTAGATGAAGGCCTAAGGTACATTCTCATCACTGGCCTCCAAGTCCCAGGACTCAACTACAGTTAGATTCAGCACCTGGGACAGCCCCTTAGTGCTCTGTATATCTGGTTGCTGAGCACCTAGCTATACCTGTAACCTCCTGCTCCTTTCCAGGACTGAGATAGGTAAACTGATAACAAGAAGGAACAGTGGAAGATAGCCAACTTCATACATATATGCATGTACATACATACGTGTGTGCACATGCACACACATGTACATACCTATTCCTGGCCCCTCCAATTTGGCTGTCAGCAAAGGGCGAAAATCAAGCCAGCTAAGATTAATAAGCATAATGATACCTGTCATGTTAGCTGGAAACTTCCATCTCAATAAGAAGAATACTAGAATGTCCTCAGTTCAGACAGTTTGGTCCACTCAAATGACCTTCTTCTAGTTCTCCCCACCTCTGTCCCATGGGTGATGGCCCATGCCTTGAATTCAGTCATTTCCAACATTTCTCTTGGAATATCTAATATCCTCCAAATTTTAGTCCTAATCCTTCCTATACAGGACCTTTCCTGATCCCCCCCACCCTCGCCTCTCCTTCAAAATACCTTGCATTTATTTTGTTAATATTTATATGTGTATTGCTACCTCCCCCAATAGAATATAAGTTCCTTGAAGGAAATGGCTATTCCACCTTTGTCTTTGTGACCTCAGCACTTAGCACAGTGCTTCACACATAGTAGGAACTTAATAAATGATTGTGGATTGATTACTGATATGGCCCATACCGCTCTAAAGTGTGAAGATCACATTCATATGCATTATAAAAATAATGATGTTTCTGTCTCCTTCAGCAAAAAGATCTCAAGAAATTATGCAGAAAAGATGAACACGTCTGCAAAAACGAATGGAAATGTAAAAAGGAATGAAAGCAAAGCTCTCTGGGCTATTATCACAGGGCAGGTGGGGAGGGTGTACCATCACCCACTCACTTAGCATAAAGACATAGGGAGTCATATGTTCATATCAATCCTGGAGGCAAACAGTTCATTGAAACACATTCAGCTAATGGAATCCATACCTTCCCTAATTATAAGAAAAACCAATTGTTCAGGACTACAAAACTCAGCATAATGGAATTGAAAGAATATTGGACTTGAAATTAAAAGGCCTGGGTCAGGAGATCATGACCATGGGCAATCATTTCACCTGCATGAGTCTCAGCTTTCTAATCCATAAAGTGGGCATAATGTTATTTGTATTACCTGGTCAATAGGATTGTTGTGATTAAAATTATTTTTAAGCCTTTAAGTGATATAGGAAATATGAGTTATTATTTTTAAATGTAATTATTTTCATATATTTCTCAAGCACTTTTTATAAATAGTATATTTTCCATTTTTATTATATTTACTCTATTCAACCCTGTGAGGTCAAGAACAGTTTAAATTCCACTTACTCTCGACACTCTACAACATCTTTTTTCCCCAAATGCCACATAAGAATTGCAATAGGAAGGATTCAGGTTAGACTTCTTTCAGGAGACTTCATTATACTTTATTCTAATGGAAACCTGGAAGAATAAACTGGACAGATATCTATACACATACACACACAGACACACACACACACACTCATACACACACACAAACACACACATATACATCCCCTCTAAGCAGGTAGCACTCTTTGCTACCTGAGATTTCTAATGCCATGATAGTGTAATCTATGATAATGGGAGGGGGTCACCTCCCAACAATCTCTAAGGCATCTCACAATTCCATAACTACAAAATTCCATTCTGGGTCAGGCAACACCAATTGCCCATAGCAGGGAAAAATTCCACTTTCCACTCACTCCTCAGTCTCTTGCAATCTGGCTTCTATCCCCATCACTCAATAGAAATTGTTATCCGTGGCCTTTTTCTCAGTTCCTATCCTTCTTGACTTGTCTGTAGCATCTGACTGTTTTGACCACTCCTTCCTTCCAGATAGTCTCTCCTCCCTGGGTTTTGTAACATTACTCAATTGTGATTCTTTTCTCACGAGTTAGACTAATCTCCCTTGTTCTTCTTTGCAGGTTCATCTACCACATCCAGTTTGCCTAAACATCAGCATACCCAGGACTTTGTCCTGGCTCCAACCTCACCTCTTTTCTTTCCTGGTGATCACATCAGTTTTCATGGATTCAACTATCAACTCTATGCAAAAAAAAAAAAAATACAGCTACACATCTATTCCTCATCTCCACTTGTGCTTCAGTCTCAGATTACCAACCACTTGACACATCTTTCTATTAGATGTCTCATGAGCTAATCAAACTCAACATGTCCAAAATGGATTTATTTCTTTCCTTTTAAAAACACTGTCCTCCTAACTTCCCAGATATTATTTCTCCAGTCATCCAGGCTTAAAATCTAGGAATACATTTTTGATTCTTCACCCTCACCCCATTTCATATGCTATCAGTTGCTAACTGTTATTGATTCCACCTCCACAACATTTTTTGTATCCATTCTCTATCTCATACTTGCGCCACAACCATCATAGTCCATGTAAAAAGCAGTTACTAGTATGCTGACTAATATGATCTTTAAGTGAGGCCTCTAGAGGAGTGAACCAAGGATCTATCCTTGGACCTCTGCTATTCAATTTTTTTCAATCACTTCTAAAACTAAGCTGTGCATGATCTTTGACCCAGCTCTACCACTATTAACACTATCCCTCAGAAATATCAAATAGAAAAGAATGGAATCTGTATGTAATATGTGTGTGAATATATATACATATATATATGTAGCTGTATATATGTGTGTGTGTGTGTGTGTGTGTGTGTGTATGTATGTATGTATTACCTTTTTGTATTGGCAAAGAACTGGAAATTAAGAGGTGCCCATCTATTTGGGTATGGATAAACAAACGTTGATATATCAACATAATAGAATGTTATTGCGCCATGAGAAAAAATGAAATGGACAGTTTCAAAAAAAATAAAACTGAGAAGACCTGTATTAACTGATACAAAGGGAAATGAGAAGAGCTAGGAGAACAAAATATATAATAAAAATAACATAATAAAAAAACAACTTTATAAGACATGAGAATGCTGATCAAGAAATTGATTAACTATGGTTCCAGAAGACTGGTGAAAAAGCATGCTGTCTGCTTCATGACAGAGAAATGATGGATTCAAAATGCAAAATAAGACACAAATTTTCAGACAAGGTGAATGCAGGAATTTGTTTTGCTTAACTATGCATATTTCTTTCAAAAGTTTTGTTTTCCTTTCTTTCTTTTCCTTTTTCCTATCCTTGGAGAGTAGGAGGGCAAGGGAGGATAAGGATAAGATAGGAAATTAAGAATGAAGGTAAGAAAGAGAAAGAAGGAAGGGAGGGAGGGAGGAGAGGGAAGAAGAAAAAAAGAAAAAAGAGAATCATTGAGGTCTCTTTTTAATGCAAAGAAAAGAAGGAAGGCTAGAAAGAAGCAAAGTTAAGAAGAACAGCTTTTTTTAAAAATTTCTTCCCCTAGTCTATCTTCTCTTCTATCTCTCCCCCCTTCTCTTATCCCCTTCCCCTTCTATTTTCCTGTAGGGCAGGATAGACTTCTGTACCCCATTTCCTGTATTTCTTATTTCCCAGTAGCATGTGAAAACATTTCTTTAACATATATTTTTAAAACTTTAGGTTTCAAATTTTCTCTCTTCCTCCCTCCTTACCCACCCTCATTGAAAAGGCAAGCAACTCAATATAGGTTATACATGTGCAGTTATGCAAAACACTTCCATAGTAGACATGTTGTGAAAAACTAACTCTATTTCCCTTAATCCTATCCTGCCCCCCATTTATTCTATTCTTTCTTTTGACCCTGTCCCTCCTCAGAAGTATTTGCTTCTGATTACCCCTTTCCCAATCTGCCCTCCTCTCTATCATCCCCCTGCTCTCTTGTCCCCTTCTCTCCCTATTTTCCTGTAGGGTAAGGCAGATTTCCATACCCAAATGAATGTGTATGTTATTCCCTCCTTAAGCCAAATCCTATGAGAATAAGATTCACTCATTCCCTCTCACCTTCTCCCATTTCCCCTGTACTGTAAGAGACTTTTCTTTTTGTGATTTCTTTTTTTTGTGAGATAATTTACCCCATTCTACCTCTCCTTTCTTCTCCCAGTATAATCCTCTCTCATCCCTTAATTTTATTCTCCAGATATGACCCCTTAATCTTCAAGTCACCCTGTGTCCTCTATCTATCTATCTATCTATCTATCTATATCTATATATATATATATATATATATATATATACACATATACATACACATAATTTTTTTCCTCCAACTGCCCTAATACTGACAAAGTTCTCATGATTGTAAATATCATCTTTCCATGCAAGAATGTAAACAGTTCAATCTTAATAAGTCTCTTATGATTTCTCTTTCCTGTTTACCTCTTCATGTTCCACTTGAGTCTTGTATTTGAAAGTCAAATTTTCTATTATTCAGCTCTGTCTTTTCATCAAGAATGCTTGAAAGTCCTCTATTTCACTGAATGACCTTTTTTCCCCTGAAGGATTATACTCAGTTTTGCTGGGTAGGTGATTCTTGGTTGTAATCCTATCTCCTTTGCCCTCCAGAATATTATATTCCATGCCCTGTGGTCCTTTAATGTAGAAGCTGCTAAATCTTGTGTTATCCTGATTGTGTTTCCAATACTTGAATTTTTTTCTGGCAGCTTGTAATATTTTCTCCTTGACCTGGGAACTCTGGAATTTGGCTACAATATTCCTAGGAGTTTTCCTTTGGGGATCTCTTTCAGGAGGAGATCTGTTTCTTTCAATTTCTATTTTGCCTCTGGTTCTAAAATATCAGGGCAGTTTTCCTTGATAATTTCTTGAAAGATGATGTCTAGGCTCTTTTTTTGATCATGGCTTTCAGATAGTCCAATAATTTTTAAATTCTCTCTCCTGGATTATTTTCCAGGTCAGTTGTTTTTCCAATGAGATATTTCACATTTTCTATTTTTCATTCTTTTGGATTTGTTTTAGTGTCTTGATTTCTCATAAAGTCACTAGCTTCCAATTGCTCTATTCTAATTTTTAAGGAAGTATTTTCTTCA